>NC_069728.1:2556235-2856235 GCF_027358585.1 Pangasianodon hypophthalmus | reverse complement strand
GCTTGGCCATAATAACATTGCCCAGGTCAAGAAGACAGACCTCCGTGTTGTTCTTAGTTCTCTCCCTGGTACAGCTTCCTAAGTCAATTAGGCTCAGCTTGCTTTGTTCCACATACACTGGGGAAGATTTTTTTTTTTTGACACAACAACAATATAATAGCTTACATTATTTTATACATTATATATATATATATATATAAATATTATATATTTTGGTCAAAGAAAGCATGATATCAGAATAGAATCAATGCTACTTACTCCCAGATGTGGGACTGCTCTTTATGTGTTTTTGGCAGACATGAAGAGTGTAGAACATATGGCAGTGATGATGAAACGTCCCTCTGCACCCTCCCATGCCTGTGTTTCGAGATGCTAGGGCTGCATCCAATAGGCAGGCTGCTCTTTCTGCTGTAGGAGCACTTAATACCCTGTTGTTGTAAAGCTAAAAGAAAATTTTGACATGAAATTTTAATTAGCACAATCATAATGTCTGGATTATAATATTAATGAGGATTTAATTTATTCAACATGATTTTTGCTTCCTTATAAATATTCACATAGGATCTAGTCAATGAATAATGCATTTATGTGGACATTTGTTGCAGGTCCACCATATGTTATCTCTTAATAATTTTTTTCAATGCACATTCAGTCTCAACACTGCATCTGAAGCCTTACCTGTATTCCACAGACAGGGTCTTCCTGGAGGTAAACATTTGGCTTATGGGTGTGATCACCAGCCTCAAAACCAGACAGTAAATCCCTGATGACCTCAGTCTCCCCGCACACCTCCACAGCTGACACAGATACCGAGATGTTTGCCCATGTCTTGTCCTTCTTCTTGTTAATGAGCTTGAAAAGCCAAGAAATGGCACAAGGGATGATCCCTAGGTTTGGTGTGCCATCATCACGCCCGATCATTGTGTAAGATGTTCCTGTAAATAACAAAGAGAGTGATCAGGAAAGATGTAAGAAGAAAACAGAATATACACGTATGTTTATGTGTCACAGCTGTGTCACAGCAATTCTCATATGATATAAAATATGTTCCTGAGATGTCATCTCCAATAAAATGCAAGCCACCATTAGCCGCACCTAACCGCAATCTGCTTTAAAAGATTTATAACTTCTGTCTCTGTGCCAGGAATCATGACAGATAGGCTGCAAATTCAATTAGTTAATAGCCAGTGATGTAATTCTCCAAGGTTGCTGCAAGGAAGAATTGTTTTCATGATTTTAGGTGGATAACTATTAATAACCCTCTAAGTGGATAGCCCAAGATGACCTCCATTATAGAGACCCCACTAAAGAGAGGACAACATTAATGCACATCCATTAAGTGTCATTCTAAGTCACCACCACTGGCATTTACAGAGTTGAATCTCAGCCTCTATGTGCTGAAAAGTAAATGGTGCACAGTGGCCTAAAACACTGTACTGTGTCTTTGCAATGTATAATTTATTAATTTAGCTTTAAGTGGGAAAATGAAACAAGTCAAAGATCATGGATCTAGATGCAAGGTGGAGAAAGCAGCTTTCAGCAGCAGGCTTTAATACAGTATACACATTTGCACATACCCACTTTGGTTTGTCCGAAGCTTAGGATGCAGCCATCTGCTCCAGCAACAACAGACTGGAGAACCTCACACAAACTCCTCTCACAGACCTTAGCCTAGTGAAAGGATTAAATGGGTTAATGTGGTTTGTGCAAAAGAATTCAGGTTGTTGTTTTTTTTATCCTAATCTGAATTGATTGCACTAAAGTACAAAGCAGGAAGCTCTTTTTCCAAAGAGTTTTACATTTAGGCTATTATAAAACTCCCCATAGTATTATAACACCTTTGGGGTGTTTTAAATTTGAGTATCTAGCTCATGGCTACAGCTGCCATTACATGTTGATGAGTGATATATTGATACATGCTATGTAATTTCATTTATGTAACATATAGCATGCTGCTATTCCAAGTGTCCTAGATATGAAGTAATTTTTTTTTTTATTTGCGCTGTAAAAAAAAAAAAAAAAAAAAAGCTGTAAATCTGCGATAATTAATTTACAGCTAAATACGGTTTTATTCTTTTACAGGATTGTACTGTAAACTGTACTGTAAAAGGCAGTTAGAGCAGTGCATTGGTTTATAGTAAAATATCAGAAATGCAATGCATAGTGGGATATCTAATGTTTTTGGAAGGGAGAATAGTAAAAAAATTCTCCTTGTGTCTACATTCGGTTTAACTTTATATGCTTTTAAAAATGTTAATTTTTTTTTACTAATTCAGTGGCAGAGGTGGTTGAATCAGTGCAAGCTAGTCGAGCTAGTTGTGGTGGCTCAGTGGTTAAGGATTTGAGTTTGTGTGTTCAAATCCCAGCACCGCAAACCTGCCATGGTTGGGTCCTTTAACCTTCAGTTCAGTTGTATCCGGCATCAGCCACATGAGCAAATGTACTAGATTATGTTTTATTAAATACTATAATTATATTTATAAGGATTTTACTGACAAAACGTAAACATACAGTAATAGACTGTAATTACAGGAATTATCTGTAAAGAAAAAATTATCTGTTGAAAAAAATTACAGGAATTATCTGTAAAGATATACCAGAAAATCATTTCTAAATATGTTAACAGTTATTTACTGTAAATTTAAAGTGCTTTGCTGGCAACTGTTTTACAGTGTGGCTTCTTGACAGATTTAACTAATGTCACATTTTCATGCGAGATATAAATCAGTTTTAGCATAAATCTACTACTACTACTACACACACTACTGGTAATGTTGACAAATGACAAATCAAAGGCCAACTATGTTAAAATAACCATACTGAAAATGAGGGTGGGAATTAGGATCATGATCATTGTGAAGATTGCATGGTAAAGGCGTATGCTTTGAGGTCATCGGACTGAAGTAAAAAAAAAAAAAAAGTGTGATTAGCACCTGGGATGACTCAGGGCCAAAAGTAGCATCAAATGTGAAGGTCTTTGGAGTGAAACTGGTGCCTGCTGCTGATCTCTGCGTGTTTTGTATGGCAGGCTCCAGTACTGTGACCTGTTTCTTATGTAGGTCCACTTTAAGGGCATGGGACTGAGACGTGTCTGCCGTCTGAATCGGGTTGAGTCTCAGCATAACTCTGACCTGGAAACATGACAAAACATATAAATAAAACATCAGCTGGTCAGGGCTTTATTAAACATCATAGATGCCTTCAGTGTGTGTCTGTGGATGTCAGTCGAACATACTATATCACCATTATATCTTCTCATAATGGACTTTGGAAAGTGGGACTTGCTGATATATACAGGATAGCATGTTATAAACACTACTTATAATGGATGTTAACAATTCATAATGCACCATAAAGATAGCTATAAAGTATGATGCATTTTCATGCAATAATTATAATAATTATAACAATGTGTATAAATAATTATAACAATGTGTATAATGCCTTATGAATGCATTATAACATGATACGTACAGTAAGCATTGATAGTTTATTATAGATATTACCTTTATGGAAAATGATTATTATATTAAAGTTTTTAATAATTTAAGTAAATGAGGAGTAAAAAAGTGTTACTTTGTTAATGATAAACTAAGTAATAATTACTTTTCTTTCCAAAAATCACAGGATAAACTGATATTCCATCTCAGCAAGTTGTGACAACTGTGGCAAATACATCATCTGTTTGTTTTCTTTGTTTTTTGGTTTTTTTTGGGTCCGTAGGATAATATGAAGTTCACTCATAGGTTTCTGGAAAGGTAATTTTTCCGATCTGCAGAGTAGCTGTGTGATGATAAAAACTGATTACCCATTACTGAAGCCCTGAGATAACCTGTCTCAAGGAATTATATGACTGACTCGCTAGCTCACTAAACTTGAGTCTGATACAGAATGCACTTCTTCAATGACTGGCGATATCTTCAAGTCTTTTGAGTGTCCTTTTAAATTGCGTTTATGAGAGATGAATTATTTAAAAGTCCATTTGCTCTGGCAGATTTTCTTGGTGCAGCCAGGCTAAGTGCCTGTTCACCAGCAGGTGCTACAGTGAGAGCTGTCTACTGTGAAACTCAAGAAGATCCTCCATCGGTGTGAACTGGGAGGCATGAAAGCAGCGTATGCTTCAATTAAACTGAATCGATTTTTCTACTCTTGGGAGTTGGCACAAAGCAGAGGAAAGGACATTAAAAGGTTTAAGGGCTGTGTGGGTGTGAACAAGTGAGAAATGCAGGATAAAATCAAATCATCTTATCATGCAAAATATTATAGGACCATATACAGATTAATTATTAATTATTAATTAAGTAGTTTCATGCTTTTTAATTTGCATCACTTTCTATATTAGTGATTTAGCGAAGACAAGTGGTACCTTTGCCGTCTCTGGTAAGTCTCTGCTCTTGCTGTGAGTCTGTAAAAGGTTTAAAGGTGCAGGAGGCGGGTCCTTCTGGAGAAGACCACAGAAGTTTGTGGGATAGCAGTCATTTTCAGAGCACTGCTTCCTCCTTCTTGAGGTCAAGTGCAACTTCTGGACAGCCCTGAGGATATGTGGTTTGGTGTCGTTCAAAGGAATCAATACATTAATACCATTTTGTCTGTTAGTTCACTTCAGCGGTCCACTGCATTACAATATACATCAAATAGAAACAATGCAAACTCCCATTTATAAAGGCTTCAGCAACATTTATAATTATTAATAATTAATTCTGCGTCCCAATGTTTTTTCAATAATCATCACTATAAATTCTGTCTGATATTTAAAAAAATCCTCTCTCCTTGTGCTAAGAACACTTGTGTTACCTGACGATGAAAGAGAAAGCTGCAGAGGGTCCAGCAGGTAGCATTGCAGCAACTTTGGAAGTGTTGAATGTCAGAGGACCTCTGAAGCGGCAGAGAACTGTGGAATCATCATCTTTTTTCTTTTTCATACCATCCTGAGAAACCTAGAGAATATAACAGGACTTATTGTTCCACTCACATATTAATTGTTTTATTAAACTACTCATAGAATGTCTGAGTCATAAATTAGGCCGATGTAGATGAATTCCTCTTTTGACCACAGCAATTTGACATAATGTTCGACATTATTACACTTAGGTTATATTTATTATAAATGCTTTTCTTTATTTTCACACTGGCAAGCCATGATCACTCTTTGTACAGGCTTGATCACCCCATCTTACTATTTGCAAGTAGGTTTCCGTTCAGAGGAGCCAAGTCAAAATCACACAAAGAGCACAAGCTGATTCATGTGGTTAGATGAGGTCATGAATTTAAAATGGCTGCCAGAGGCTACAGGCACTGTCTGAATACTCATGGCCCATTTATACTTCCATCTGAAAAGACTTCAAACACACTGTGGATGGAGCAAAGTGCAGCAGTCGCTCTCCAACCTACAGTACCTGTCCACATCACATCCACTGTGACTGGCTAGTAGAGGTGTGTGAATAAATAAGTAATTGGCCAGTAGAAATGTGTGAAACCAGTGGGAGCTCACACCCTTTCCTCAGACGTGCTTATCACAGAAAGTGTTGGCTGTAGCAAACCTAACTGCATTTCTCACAGTGAGAGGGAAATATTGTTCCTTTCAAAGCAAGCAGCTTCTAAATAGTGCAACTATCTTATTGACCCAGTAGCAGAGACAAACACTGCTTTATTTGTATATACTAAGTCATTTTTTTAACTAATGGAGGAACGTAAAAAATTAAACGATAAAACAATGAAACTATGTTTATCTCCACTACTCAGTCATTACAATAGTTTGACAAGTTCATTGGTTGGAGCCAATTTATATTTAGAGCATGATTGGTCGTGCTGTCCAGGTGGGAGGGACGGCACTACTCACTCCCCTGTCAATCAGAGCAACACTAGCCAATGATGGGCGTCTATGAGATCATGTATGAGCTGACAGGACTGTCAGAGTGTGTTACGCTGCCCTGTGAAAATGTAATGTTATTACATACTGTGCCCTGTGTAGAATGAGCAGCAGTTTGAAAAGATACAGTTGGCTGGCTTCACGTTTCTTGCAGGAAGTATCTAATAGCCCTCACCCTCCCTGGCTGGTGACTAGGAGAGAGTGGGTGGGAAGTGGCAAATGACCAAATTGGGAGAAAATGGGGAAAGAAATCTAAATAAATGTTTCTCGATCATTTATTTGAGTCTTTATAACCTTGCAACAAGAAAAACAGCAACATCCTCATCTCAGTTGGAGTAGGCTGCCATTTTATTTGAACACGCATCAATAAAAGAGTGCTTTTCCATATCGCACTTTGCTGTTTATTAGCCACCCCCTTGTCTGATGGACATACTGCATAGGATCCTCCTTTGTTCCTGAGAGACTATAAAAGCTCTAGGCTTCATTTCATTTCCGTCAGCTCTTCAGTCCTTCAGAGATCAGTCTGTGGCCCGTCTCTCTAGATCAGATCTCAGATCAGCTTGATCTTGATTGTGGATCACTCACGTTCATGCACAAAGTGGTGGGGAACTGCCTTTATGCCTCATCGATGCTTTATTCCAGCTGTGTGAAACGGGAGCCCACTGCATGCTTTTCAAACAAGAAAATAATGCCATGTTGTAATGCCAATTACGGCTGAGAGGGATCCTGTGTCTCATTTGGGAGAATGGATGTGCCTAGGTCTCTGTACATCATACTGATACTCCCTCTGCTCGCCTTTTCTTTCCTCTGGCCTCTGTCTACTCTCACTTTGCGCTTAGCTTCTCCAATGGGAGGGGTGAAAAAAGATTTAGTTACACATACATGCACTTCTTCTGCTAAGCCTCCAGCCTCCACCCCTACATCAGCGAATACAGGAGCAAGTGCTGCAGAGAAACATTATTACAGTAGAAAGCTTTCCATTTCGTCTTTATTTATTGCCCTGCACTGTGAGAGTATGAATATTCCACTGGTCATTAAATATTACTATGATATTGATCATGTCCTTGTTTTTGACTGGCGACTGTATGACAGGAATAAATCACTAAAGCACTACTTTGCCATTAACTATAGAAGGCACGCAGCCAATTTCTTGGTTTCTAATTGAGACTGGTTAGAAAGGCTGCGAACCACACACACGTGCCCTGGCTATCATCAGTGCCCACATAAAATGAAAGTAAAGTGACATATCGTAATGAAATGCATGGGGATTGCGTCATACACTGGAGATAATGGCTCTTACTGGTGTCTGTCCACAGTTCACATCCAGTGCACAGAAATGTAATGGATAATCATTAGAAAACAGGGTCTGGGTTCTTTCACTTGCGAGGTTATATATACAAGGTTTTAAAGAAATAACTAAAGATTTGTTCTACTTGGAACCCTGGGTTCTAAATAAAAAAATTAATATTCTAATCATTTGTGCAATCAATGCTAAAAGCCAGCTTTTTCCAATAATAAAAATGGATTCAATGTATTTAAACAGAGTCACCTACCATGTCAGCAAAAGGTGCCATTTCATTATTTGCACACCACAGGGTCTCAAAGCGTGAGTGTTCTCTGACCCAGCTTTCTGTCCTTGGGTTGCTGAACTTCTGGCGTTTATTTGGGCTTGGAGAACGAGAGCTGATGGCTCTAGGCAGAGTGTGAGAACCCAAGGCATCGTAGCCGGGTGAGACGCTGGCAGGGGGAGTACTGGGCCAGATGGTCCGGTTTTGGTTTAGGAGCATGTGGATGGCCTCCCGCTTGAGCTGGCTCAGGTGAGTGAAGCAGACGTCACAGCAACCAGCAAGGCCAATCCAAACAGGCACTCGCAAGCTCTCATAGAGAAGGATGGAGAGTTTTGGATCCTGTGGTAAAAAGAGAGGGAAAAGAATGCATGGCTGTGGCATAATCACTTGCCATTTAACATACATGCATAATGTTTTTTTTTTTAATTATTATTATTTTATGCATGTGAAATAAACTACAAATTCTGTGTAGTAGTGAATAAATTCATGTCATAAATCAAGATGAAGTCTGCATGTAAAGTCACGTCCTTCCTTGCACAACTACAGTAAATGGATATCAGAATTAATGAGTGCATAAGATGCAAAGTCACAATGCAAAAGATGCAGAGTCTACAAGTCCAGACATTTTATGATTGTGACTGGGATACACCAAGGAGTGGTCCACTAACCCATTTAATCTACTACTGAGACAAATGCTGCCCACTGCTACATCGCTGTCTTTTAAATAACATTACATTTTCATTTTATCTTCTCAGTAGGAACTGGGTTTTTTATATTCCACCCATTATTTCCCATCTTCCCTGTGTAATGAGAGGTGGAGAGGGGGGAGACATGCGAGTCACGGCTCTATTGCAGAGCCTAATCGATTTAAACTCGTTTGAGAGAGAGAGAGAGAGAGAGAGAGAGAGAGAGATTAGCTTGTGTGTGTAATGGATATTAAATTACAAAAGTGTGTGTCAGTCCCATGTCAAAAGAAACTGTCGTATGAGGAGTAACAGTGTGCGCCAAGGCATGACGCACAGCCATATCTTCAATATATAAACATATATTGTACATATAGTGTTTGAAATACACTGATTGAGAGTTAGTATAGTGGTGATGTCCTTACGCTGGGGGAAAAGTGACCATCCTTTAACACTCGCAGAGCTTGTTCCTTGAAAACAAGCACACGAGCGACGCATTCTTCACACAACCGTGCCGCGTCTGGGGTTGCCGGTCTCTCGCCTTTGGCTGTGAAGAATTTTGAGTCTCCCGAAGCTCCTGAAGCTCCTGAAGCTCCTGCGCCTTCTGGAGAGAGGCGCTCGGCGCGCGGGACACACGCAGCGCTGCACTGAGCCTGAGACAGCGACTTACTGCTGGTCATCTGCGCGAGCTGCAGGCAATCACATGCACAAGACCGGACACATCATCACCGCAGCCAAGTTACACAGCCACATGTTTGTGTATGCCTGGATGCAGTTATGCGATGTTTAACAACACCAACAATTTAACAACACCAAAAAAAAAACCGTATGAAACAACACCTGTGGTTGCGCATTAGGCGCACTACAGTAACCAGGTGCGTTAGATTCACGTCGCTTTATACTTACATATCTTTGTTTCCGAGCTATTTCCGAAGACCCCATTGCATACAAAGACGCGGTTGGAAAGTAAGTCTGTAACCTGTAGGTTCTCCCGTTAAACTCGAGTGGTGAAAGAAGGTTGTGGGCGCCGCCGCACGCGCATCAACACGGAAACAGTGTGTAAAGAGTTCTGCGCTCGGTGCCGTGATTCACGCGCTCCATCCACTCATCAGGCTCTCACCTGATCTCCCGGAGACGCGCCTTATCTCTTAACTCAGTTTAACTGTGTCAGGCTAATTGTTAAACTGATAGGCCTAATAAATTTCCCTGGACTAGCCTGCTTAGCTGGGAATAAAAACAAAACCAGACAAAAAAAAAAAGAAGAAGAAGAAGAAGAAAAAGAAGCGCTGTTTTTCCGCCTTCATTGTCTTTTCCAAGTCCGAGCAGAAGAAGGGTGCCACCCAGTTATTGTCAGGAGACCTGAAGCTCGGGACCTGTTTTGGTTACCGCATGGTGAGATGCTGAAGGGAGATTCAGAAACGAATCGATTCAGTTAAACGAGTCTTTTCGATTTGCAAGAACACACTGCAAAGGTTCTGCCCAAGTTCTTATTTTAATTATATGTATGTATAAAATTAAAAGATAATCTATCTATCTCTCTCTCTCTCTCTCTCTCTCTACACACACACACACACACACACACACACACACACACATATATATATATATATATATATATATAAAGAGAAAGAGAGAGAGAAATATATATATTTTTTAAAGCATACCATATAACCACAAACATATAAACATATACATAATGTGGTTATATGGTATGTTTTAAAAATTAAATGTGATCTTGGTTTGTCTACCATTCTATTATCATACAAATGCAAGATTCATATAATAAAATAGTTTATGTGGCCTACACAAAGTGACAATATAAAACGGTAAATGTAGATTACTGAACTGTAAATCATCTACACAATGTCACTAGATGCCACTCCGATGACGCAAAGTCGGATATTTCAATTCACTTCAACTGGTCGTTCAGAGGAATCGAATCAGTGCAGTGAGTCTTTCTGCCCTTCACTGCCAGCAGTAACACACAGAAATAGCGCCCCCCATCGACAGGCAGATATGGGTAAGAAAATATTACCACCAGTACACCAGTTTGCAGTCAAGCAGCCTGGTGTAGACTAATTTGATCGAGGTGTTAATGTAGTGTTTCTATTTTAAAGCATTCCAAAGAAAGTTATTAGAAATTGAAATCTCCACAAACCCCCTGTAAGACTCTTATCAGACAAATACACATCTAATCTATTAACCTAGTATTAATTGTTGACTTTGTTAGCTAATAGTTAAGCAACTTCTCATTTACAGTACTTATGTTCATGCATTAAACAGCAAGGCCAGGACTGCAGGACAGAACAAACATGGCACCCATTAAAGTGGACCGAACACGTGACAATGAGGTTTTTTTATTATTATTATTCTGAAAAAGAGCATTATGTCAGTATATCATCTATTCCTAACATTTATTCATTTCCAGTAATTGCTTTATCCAGGTCAGGGTCGCAGAGGATCTAGAGCCCATCTCACTACACCCATGCAGGACACACATACAAATGCATTACTATATATATTATATTATACAGTATATTATTATAGCATTATTATATACAGTATATTGTAGATTGTATATTCAACTGGGATTCACAGTTAGACGGTGGTTACCTGTCTTCTTCACTGTATAAAATTATTTCTGGAGTCAATAAATATAATACGCATCAATTACATAACTTTTACTTAAAATAACTAAGTTAACAACTGCAGTCTGTGCTTTTGGGTAAAATCCACACCAGTGCCCTAATTCACTACAGTAAAAAAACACACTTAAGAAAGGTGATTAAACTTTACATTTGGCATATTACGTAATACAAAATTTCTAGCAAAATCTACCATAATCCTTGTAAAATGTAGCCAATTAAATTACAATCACAGACATGTGCATTAATCTCAGCCCATGCTGAAGGAAACCGGTTCTCTATGGTTCAGTTTTTCTGTTGGATTGTTTGGCACACTGGACATTCACAGTGCATTTCTTCACAGATTTATGCTAAAATTAAGAGTCAAGCACAGTTGTACATGTACTTCTAAATAAATAGCTAAAGAGCCGTTGTAAAATAGTGAGCTAACATTAATTTTTGTGGCTAGCTAAGCCGTATCTAGCTAGTAAGCCACTGTTTGTCTCCACTATCTCAGACCTTGCTACTGCTGACTTTTGATGCCTGAAGCAATAAGTAAAAAAAAAAAATTGCATGTATAACCACTTTTAGCAACAATAACTTGAAGTAAACATTTTCTGCAGGAGTTTATCAGTCTCTCACCTCGTTTTGGAGAAATTTTGGCCCACTCTTCTTTACAGTATCACTTCAGTTCATTGATGTTTGAGAGCATTCATTTATGCACAGCTCTTATAAGATCCCTCCACATCATCTCATTGGGGTTGAGGTCTTTGACTTGGCCATTCCAACACCTTGATTTTTTTTTCTTTAGCCATTCAGATGTTGACTTGCTGGTGTGTTTGGGATCATCGTCCTGTTGCATGACCCAATTTCGGCCCAGCTTAAGCTGCTGGACAGATGGCCTCACATTTGTCTCAATAATATTCTGGTATAAAGTGGAGTTCATCGTTGTCTCAATGACTGCAGGTTTCCCAGGTCCTGTGGCTGCAGAACAAGCCCAAATCATCACCCCTCCACCACCATGCTTGACAGCTGGTATGAGGTGTTTGTGGTGATACGCTGTGTTTGGTTTTCACCAAACATCTCCACCTTGGGCTCATCAGTCCAAAGGATATTGCTCCAGAACTTTTGTGGTTTGTTCAGATGCAATTTTGAAAACCTAAGCTATGCTCCATATTATTTTTGGTGAGAAGGAGCTTTTTCCTCACCACCCTTCCATGAAAGCCATACTTGTTCAGTCTTTTTCTGATTGTGCTGTCATGAACGTAAATATTTAATGTGCTTACAGAGGTCTGTAGGTCACATGATGTAGCTCTTGGGGTTTTCTGAGCATTAAACAGTCTGGTCTTGGACTGAATTTGCAGGGACGCCCGCTCCTCGGAAGATTGGCAACTGTCTTGAAGGCTTTTTTGTGAACAGTCCTTCTCACTGTAGAATGGTGAATTTCAAATTGTTTGGAGATGGCCTTATAACCCAAAATCTTGTGCATTTCATTAGTAACACCTGCTTGCTAATTACTCTCTGAATATTTGTTGAGGTAATAAGTGTGTACTTATTTTTCCTGCCTGGTTTCTTTTTGGGAAAAAATGACTATTATATTGAAATCTGTTGTGTCTTTTTGTTGTCACCTGAGCTTATTTGTTTATTTATAGACGTTGGTGAGGATTGTTATTTAGTCCCTGATAAATAAAAACAAAGAATTGAAGAAGGGTGTACTTTCTTTTTCCCATGACTGTAAAATATATAGATATATAGATATAGATATCTAATTTTTTTATGTATCATTCGTGTCTTAAATACACACAGCAAAAATAGGCAACACAACATACAATAGGACTATAAGGCATAGTGCTCAGATGATGAACAGGTGAAATAAGGATACAAAACCAAAAGGAAATAAATAAATAAATAAATAAATAAATAAGAGACTGCAAGCCAAAATAAATCTCAAAGCAAATATAACATCAGCAGTAGAAATTTCGACATGGATGTGTATTAGTTTAGTTAGATTTATCTCAGGCTCAGGAGGAAACAGTAAAAACTCACATATGAATAAAAACAAATTGTTTTCTCTATTTGCATGCGCGCGCGAGCCACAGCAACCGGTATAGTCAGGCCTCGAGGCGGGAGGTGACGTCACCGTGGGGGCGTGTCCTGCGGCTTGGCTCCGCCCAGCGCTGCCGAAGCGGGAGCGGATTTTACGAGCGTCGGCGCGGTCGGGGATCAACGCGGCTCGGCGCTGTGGAGTCTGAAGCAGGCGGCTCATTGTTGTCCTGAGGCGCGACAGAAACATTTTACATCCGAACCAGACCAGTAATTTCTACTTGTAAAGCAAGAGCAAACATGAGCACGATTAACGTGAAGAAGCTGAAGGTGAACGAGCTGAAGGATGAGCTGAAGAAGCGGCAGCTCTCGGATAAGGGCCTGAAGGCCGAGCTCATGGACCGGCTGCAGGCCGCGCTCGACGCCGAGGCCCGGGCCGGAGACGCCGCGCTCGAGGCGGAAGATGAAGAGGAGGAAAATGGCGCCGAGGGGCATGGCGCTGAGCTCGAGCAAGAGTTCATGGGCGAAGAGCTGGAGGAGGACGAAGAGCCCGCGGGAGAGAACATGGAGGCCGAGGAGGAAAATGGAGGCGGCGGCGGCGGCGCGCCGGAGAGCGAGCAGGGCAACTGCGAGGAGGACATTGGGCAGGACGACGAAATGGCCGACGAGGAGGAGGAGCAGGAGCAGGAGGAGGAAGATGGAGACGCCGGGATTGAGATAGACAAAGCGTTCGAGGAGGACGAAGAGGAAGAAGAGGAGGAGGAGGAGGAAGACGACGCCGCCGATAAAATCGAGGAAGAAGACGGTGAGCGCGAGTCGCAGGCGGCTGAGGGTGAGTTCCGCTGCAGGGGGTTAAAGCGCGAGCCTTCACGCTGTGGCCCGTTTAGCGGCTTTTGTCGCTCGCGCGGTGGATAAAGCGCTTAGTGTAGCGCAGCAAGGGCGGCTTCTCGGCGGGTTCGTGAAATCTTTAGCTTATTGGTGTCCTGTTTATTTTATCAGGAGAGTTTCTTTCTTGCGCTTATTGTGCAGGTTCGGCCCGGAATCCCGGTGCACTCTTTACCCCGTTAGCCAGCGAGCTAATTAGCTTAGCCTAGCCTAGCTTAGCCTATCCGGGTATCCTGGAGACGGAGAGAGTCTGTGCGAGTCACTAGCGCCGCGCTGCTGCTGCTGCTGCTGGGACAATGAGCGGAGAGAGAGAGAGAGAGCTCATGGGGCCTCCAGGGAGCTCCTGCTATTGTCCAGGCAATTAATGAACGTTCTTGTACGGCTGGTTTTTTTATTTTTATCATTTTAAAAAGATTTTCTTCGGTCACTAGAGATTATAACTGATAGATACACGGCGCCTCTGCTGGTGAGGAAGCTGTTTTTTTGTCTAGCATCATTTGCTAATTTGTTAGTCTTAGCCGACTTTAGAGGTTTTAAACACGGATATGTTTTTCGGTTCTGGTGCAGGACTGCAGCTTGTTAGCTCTTTTTCTCTCTATAGAAATATAAATATAAATAAATTTAACAGTATATGTGTGTAATGTGGGTGTACATGTTGACTAATCAGATTAGCCCTGAAGCTAACCGAGGTCACGTCACGTACCGCGTCAGTGCTGGAAAAATGATCAGCATGTAAGTAACTGGTCATGAAGTTAAACCCTTTCCAGGTGTATTTATACACACACACACACACACACACGTTTATTCTCCCTTTATTTTGTGTGGGAGGGGGGCACAAAGGACTGAGTGTAAATATAAAACATTATTGTTCCTCATTGCTCATATTATTTGAAATGTAATGTTAAGCTTCTGGTCCATTTCCACCAGAATGGGCTTCTCACCCTGATATATTTATATATCTAGAGCATGAATACACTTTTTTTTCTTTTCTTTTTTTTAAACTCATCAGAGGTGGTCAACTGAATACTTGAGTAAGCGTGTGGGAAGGAGGCCTCTGAGAGCTCCTGGATGTGTGGGCCACCCTTAACCAGGGTCCAACACGCCTGAGCATTTCATCACTGTTTGTTTTATTTTCAAAGGAGATGCGGACAAAGACATCAGTGCTGATCAGAAGAATAAGAAGGGTGTTAAGAGACGCCGAGAGGAACATGGAAGGGGCTACTTTGAATTTATTGAAGAAAGCAAATACAGCCGGTAAGGATGGGAGTAATGGCCTTCATTATCCCCGAAGTGCCACTTTTAATATGTATTGGCTTTAAAAGCCAATGCCTTACCTATAATATAATATAATATAAAAAAACACCCTCTTTAATAAAATATAAATCATTTGAGGGTTATTCTTTAAAAAAAAAAAAACCTTACCTTGCAGTGCTTTTGTGTAAAATGTCTGAGAAGACTGCAGAATCTCTATATTTATTTGGATTTAAGTTTTAAAACCATGTCATTGTTCCTCATACTGTTTGGCAGGGACATTGTTATACGCACATATGGTTTGTGAAAGCACTCCTTTGGCTCACAGGGCTAAGGGATGAGGGGCGTTATGTCCAGATCTCAGCGTGTCATGTAGCCGAACGCATGCCTTGTGGCGATTGAGGTGTTCCGGTAATGAACCACATGCAGGAGATAACGAGCACGATGGGGTCGTTGTGGCAAAGTTCCAGCGTTCATTCTTCGTGGCTTGCATGCATTGCACATTTAGCTGTTCTCTGACTTAATGTTCTCTTCCAGGATTATTTATTCAAGTTTTTTTTTTTTTTTTTTTTTTTTTTTTTTATTGTTTCTCTGGACGTCCAGTTTGTATTGCGTTCCTTGTCTTTGTATTTCTTGGTACTGGTTTCGTTTTTACTTTGAGTGCGTTTGTGTGAGTGAGTGAAGGTAAGACAGTACGTTTTTATTTCTTGCTTGTTAAGCAGGTGAGTATTATATTTCCTTTTATGGCACATTAGAATTGAACACTTTTTCTTCCCATGAAATGTTTATTTCTTAAAATCGACTAGTTTCAGACCTACCTTCTGTAGGAGTCCATTCCTGTGTAAGTATTTGGCTCATCATGACCTACATGAGACACAGCTTGGGGATATGAATATACTGGAGGGCTTTTTAATAATTTAAACACCTTGAAAATCATGTCTCCTCTGATCAGTGACGAGTCTTTATCTATTTTATTATTAGTTTCTGTAACAACAAAGCCCAACAGCTTTTTCTTAGGACCCATGCTGTCTGATTAGACCTTAAAGACACTTCCTGTGCAAAACCAAGCTAAGTCTTATGTCCCGCCATAATGATGTCCGTGTTTTTATTTAAATCTCACTGCTGCGGCAGAGGCAGTCCTTTACTCTGGATTGTTGTGCCAGTGTGCTCCAGTCAGGGCTCGTTAGCCCTTTGTCTTCTGGGTTTAATGGCTCTGCCTCGTCTGTTTCAGGGCCAAATCTCCCCTGCCACCTCTGGAGGAAGAGGACGAGGAGTTTGATGATACTCTGGTGTGTCTGGACCCATGTGAGTTATGCTTCTCTGTGTGATAACGTGCATCCGACACGTGTGTGTAGAGTTGTGTGCGTGTCCGTGACCCTCGTATCTCTTTGTTTGCGTAGACAACTGTGACCTGCACTTCAAAGTGTCACGAGACCGCTACAGCGCCACTTCACTCACGATGGAGAGCTTTGCCTACCTTTGGGCCGGTGGCCGAGCTTCCTACGGCGTGAGCAAAGGAAAAGTCTGCATCGAAATGAAGGTGAGAATCGCGGCCCTTCATACACTGCGTGCGTTTTATCTCTGCGTGTAGAGTAAATCGGGCGTCTGAATGACTTGTGATAAAATAAACCTGCAGATTATTGAGAAGATCCCTGTGAAGCATGTGAAGAGTAAGAACATGGATGTCCATGATGTGCAGATTGGCTGGTCCCTGGCGAATGGCAGTTTGCTGCTCGGTAAGTGCACTGACCATAATGCTGTAGACAGACACGTGCAACACGTCATGACCACAGCGCGTCATTACAGCGGGGGAAAACGCCATGAGCTGCTTACAAGACTGCTGCAGCTGCGATCTCTAATGTCTCTAGCGTTTTATTTATTTATTTTTTTTTTTAAAAATACATATAAATATAATTACTTGTTAAGAAGGTGAGGAATGCTGCAGTGAAGTCAAGACTAAATAAACCTAAAGTTATTAGCTGTAACTAAGCTCATTATAAAATTGAAATAAAATTATATAAACTACACACGTGCTCTGTGGTGAAGAGCATCGGAGATTAATTATTCAACTCTTGTATAACAAAGTCGTCCTGATAAACAACGTTTCATTTTTCATTTTCTCAGTTTAATCCTCTGTTCAGGTTTTGCGAGTGAAGACTTTCACAGTTTTAAGGGAAACTAAGATTCATCAGAAAAAGATGTTTTCATAGTCAGACAGCAGGTTATTAAGCTTCTTATAGGATGATAAAATAGGTGAAAAGGAAACACATTACACTGGATATAACACACTTTTTTTCTGTTTCTGTCGATCTTGAAGCTGCAGACACCAGACATTTAAATCGCAGTAATTCGTTGGCGATTCCCATACTGTTCGTCATGCCAAGCCTAGTGTTTAGGTTTGTGTGCCATGAAAGGAACAGATGCATCCTGCGCTTTCCCCGGTGTATTACTCCACATTAATGTGTGATTTATATGCCTTTGATTCTCACTAGGAGAGGAGGAGTGTTCTTATTCTTTCGCAGTCAAGGGGAAGAAGACAGCAAATTGCGTGACTGAAGACTACGGCGAGGCTTTTGATGAAAACGATGTTGTTGGCTGCTTAATTGTAAGAATTGTACCCTGTATTTCAGTAGAATACGAGTAGGCACTTGGTCTTCTTGTCTACGCCTTTTTTTTAATGTGTCTATGTCTTTAAAACACAGAATTTTGATGGGGATGAAGTTGAAATTTCCTATTCCAAGAACGGGAAGGATCTCGGTGTGGCGTTCAAAGTCGGTAAGGAGACTCTGGCTGGACGTGCGCTCTTCCCACATGTCCTCTGCCACAACTGCGCTGTGGAATTCAACTTCGGGCAGAAGGAGACGCCGTATTTTCCTCAGCCAGAGGGCTTCACCTTCCTTCAGCAGATCCCCGTGGATGAACGCGTGCGTGGACCCAAGGGGCCCGATACCAAGAAAGACTGTGAGGTAACTTCAGCAGCCCAGCAAGTCTCGTGTTGTGTGGTTTTTACTTTTTCTTTATTTTAAATGACTGCTATTATGTACCCATAAATACTTTTCCCTTCTTGATCATCTAGGTCATTGTCATGGTTGGCCTCCCTGGATCCGGAAAGACCTCATGGGTGATGAAGCATGTCGAGGAGAACCCTGGAAAATACACAATCCTGGGAACCAACACCATTGTGGAAAAGATGATGGTGAGCATTCTCATCTGTTGCCAAGTGCATTTCTACAACTTATTTAATCTTTGTTTCAAGCAACTGTAAAGCATATGGCTAAACATCTCTCTCCATCTACAGATTAACAGTTTGAAGCGACAGAACAAAGACACAGCAAAACTCACTGCCATCTCCCAGAGTGCACCGCTCTTCCTTGGCAAGTTCATCGAGATTGCTGCCCGCAAGAAGAGGAACTACATTTTGGATCAGGTAAGAGCTCGTTGGCAGTTTGTGTCCGTATGGATGGGAGGAGGTTTGCGTGTTTTTTAAATTATTGATGTAGTACTGAGTTCGCTCATCTGCTCCTTGCTTTTCTCCCTGCAAGACCAACGTTTCTGCTGCTGCCCAGAGGAGGAAGATGTGCCTCTTCGCTGGCTTCCAGCGCAAAGCTGTTGTGGTCTTGCCCACAGATGAGGCCTACAAGGAACGGACTCAAAAGAAAGCTGAAACTGATGGCAAAGATGTTCCTGAGCATGCTGTGCTCAAGATGAAGGGTGAGCTCTCCTTTAGCCGTATGTCATTTATAGATACAAGGAGTGTTCTGAGTACTGCAGTCGAAAATTTATTGAAAAGAGAAACTAGAGATTTCATGGGGGGGAAAAAAAAAACTGTAACAGTTTCTATGTCCAAGAGTTTTATTTACTCCTAATCACAGGTCTCTATTTTGAGATAAAAATAAATACATACATAAATAGTGTGTATTTTCAGTGCAGTAACATGACTGCACTTCACACAGGTATTTCCCAGTGGTAGAAGATGATTTATAATGACCATTGCTCTACAGTTGACGCTTACATAATATGCTGATAATTTTAATTAGTGCAATAAAGAACATGAAGGTATTAAATGTGTATTTCCACTGACAGTATACCTGCCTACCACTGTACACGGAGACAGTTGTGACCTTATAACACTAAGGTCCTATCTGTCTTTTGATCTTAACTTAGATAAAACTGTATTATACCTTTATAATAAGGAGATCATGACTTGTTCTCGTGTTTGTTTGGTGGCTCAAATGAAACTGTTTAAGCAGTGCAACAACATAACAGTTGTTCATGAAGAGTCTGTGTAATGCGCGGCTACACGGCGTCCGGTAGTCACCCGTCCGCTGCAGGGTGGCGCGCTCCATCGCTCACCGTAGCAGTTTTTACACCTGTGTGTGTGTGTGTGTGTGGGTTTTTTTGTTTTGTTTTTAAGAAGGAAGGGTAAAGACGTTCTACTTCTGTGACACTTAAATTTGTTGAGACAAAGACGGCACCCTCATTCTCTGAACCATGTGGGTGTGTTTTAAAATGAAAAGGACAGTGACCAGCGCTAGTTAACACACAATATCCTTCATTTTCGGCTCTTCAAATGCTGATGTGGCCCAAGCTGAAATTGAGTTTGATGCCTCTCCTGTACAGGTATATACACATTGCCAGAAGTTGGCGACTGCTTCTCGGAGGTCACCTATGTGGAGCTGCAGAAGGAGGAGGCTACCAAGCTCTTGGAGCAATACAAAGAGGAGAGCAAGAGTGCCTTGCCTCCAGAGAAGAAGCCTAACCAAGGCACACCCAAGAAAGGCGGTGCTCGCAGCCGAGGGGGCAAAGGCCAGTTCAACAGGGGAGGTGGCCCGGGTCCACGAGGGGGCAGAGGAGCTTTCCAGAACCGTGGCAACTTCAGAGGAAGTAAGGACATCACTTTCCACCTAGCATACATTTCTTCTCTTGGTCTGTGATGAAATTTATCGCCATGTTGTAAATGTAGATTGTAGAGTATGTGCAGCCTGGCCACTGGACATTTAACACGCTTAATTGAATGTAGTTGTGGCTTTGTGATAATTCCAGCCGCCTTGTCTTTAATAATCTAGAAGATATTTTAACTCTATGTAGTAAGAAATTATAACCCTAAATTAAAACCCTAAAAAAGAAACAAATGTGGAAAACCAAGCAACAGAGCAGGAGTTGCGATAGCACATGATATCTAGATTGTCTGTATACGAAGCAGAGATCTGTTGAATGATGAACTTGCCATGTTCCAATTTACCAAACATTTGAGGTAAAAAATGTTTAAGGTGGTATAATACTGCAAAATTAAATCTATGGCAAAATCTTCAAAAGTTACCTTATAGTCCATAGGATTAATGTTAACCTGAAAGTTTATTCATTCTCTTTATAACACTGAAATGAGACCCACACTGGTCACATAAGTTTGGGGGAAAATGCTTTCCAAATGTAATAAATGAGGTTTCCTGGGTTTAAATGAGACACTTGTTAGGATTCTAGTAAAGATCTTCATGCGGCAGAGCTGTTGGACTTCAGTGTCCATCAGAGCAGAACCAAATGTCCAGGGGATGAAGTCGGACCTGATCCACCACGTCCTACCTCGAAGGAGTTGAAATAAAAGTCCAGAGACAGTCTGTCTGTCTGTCTTCTGTTTGTACATCATCTCAGGGGTTTGGGTTAAAGGATCAGGTCCAACTCCACCCCCAGGACTTTAGGTTCTGCAGCCAGTACTGTCCCCTTGCACCTGTAGGCTGCAGGAAGGTCTGAATACCATGTTCTTACAGGATACTGATTGAAGATTAACTGTTTTCTGCTAGTGCCTGGTCCCCGTGGGGGCTTTGGTCGGCCGCCCCGAGGCGCTCTGCCACCTCCTGCCTTCAGAGGCGGCTTCCCAAGCCGTGGCAGCTTTGGCCGAGGCGCTGGAGGACCCCCCAACAGAAACATGGTGCCTAGAGGAGCTCCTGCCAGAGGTGGCATGGGCAGCATCGCAAACAGAGGTGCAGCCATGAACCGTGGAAAGCCAATGCACAGAGGCAACATGAACCGTGGAGGTGGACATGGTGGTGGACCCAGCAGGGGCAATTTCAACCAGGCAAGTCTGGCTAACATGCAGAGAATCCTTCTTTAGATTATCTTTTTTAAAAAAAAAAAGTAAACCAGTGTCACATCCGTATCATTTCATGCCTTACATATGTGCGTAAGTAATGTTTTGTTTGTTTTTGTTTTTTTAAATAGAAATTCCGTGGCCGTGGAGGAAACCAGCAGAACCGTGGTGGATTTGGCAACAGGAACGGAAACTTTGGCATGAATAAAGCCCAAGCCTTCAATCAGAGCTGGCAGCAGGGGGTAAGTACTGAAGAGTGTACTGATTGTAAAGACTGCTTTGCTAAGTGAGAGCCTTGGTGAAGAATTGTTAAAATTGTGAAAATGAATGAATTCAAAAAGAATAACTTAAAAATACACCTTGTGTTAAGCACATACTGATGTGTTGAGCTCCTTTCTTATGATTATGATTAAGCCCTTTTTCTTAACCCCGTAGTTCTGGAACCAGAAGCCGTGGAGTCAGCAGTACCACCCAGGATATTACTAAACGGGCTTTTGTATTAAAGACTGGTGGCATGTGGAGAACTCCCTCTTGTGGCCACAGAGCCCCAACGATCTACTTTTACTGTCTTTTAAAAAAATAAAACGTGTTTTAAGATAATTTACACGTGGACATGCATTCCACATCACAACATCAGGTCCCCCATAGATGTGAGGGGTTCCCTTTTCCATACCTGTTTGTAGAAAGAAAAAAAATTCCCCCTCTCTTCTTATTTTAGACCTCATGTTTTGATATCATTATCAAGAACCACATTGTTCTGTTTGTTCTGCATGGGATGCTTTTGAATTTCAGAGTTGTGGATTTTATTGTCATTTTTACTAAGTGTAAATTATTATTTTGCAAGTACGTTTTTGTGTAAGGATCATGGCATTTGAGAATCAGATCTTGCAGATCTGATGGTCACATTTTAGAGGCTATTAAAGGAAGTTGTAGTGATTTAGCAGCAAAAAGCCTATTCATTGATCAGAAAACCATTCTATTTTACCCCTAACTCGTTGCTTTTCCTGTCATTTTGTGTTTCAGTCCAATATGTACTAGTTAAACTCCATAGGTTTACAATAAATGGGTTATTTGCTTTTGTACAACTTGAATTGTTTTTTTTTTTATTTTTATTTTTTTTAATTGACTTCTATAAGCTATATCAAATGAGCTAGCCTTTGAAGAAGTTGATAACACTTCTCTTTAGCCCTTCTCGGCTTTAGAATATGAAACATTAAGAAAAATTCTGAGCTTATTCTTAAACTTGGTTATATCCGCTCCAGAACTGAAAGATACAGATGCACTGATGCTATTCATATTGGAGATCATAGTTTTTTTTTTGTCATCACATACTCGCACCAATATGATCAGGTCTGTTTATAAGTCCTGTAATGACGCATTTTATTTTCCAAGCCAATGCTACTTTAGTAGTAACTGTGCAATTCTTTACACAAACTGCAACTTCTTAAGTGTAGTATAGGTCTACATGCTTCTAGTAGTATGAAACATTTCATTATTTTCTTCTGACTGGTCAAACAAAGTTTTACCTGCTTTATAGAAACATCAAGCATGTCATTACACTCTGATAGATAAACCGTGAAGCTCTACTCTTGAATGTCCATTTAGGTGCAGACGCATTACACCATTTTATTTTGTTGAGTGTGTACAGGAAGGATGATAAAGTAGAAGGTAAATGACCAATATGTAGCCTCTGGAATATTATTTCTTTAGCAGCTGGTTTCAGAAATTCATCATAAACAAAAAAAAAATGCAATTAATTGTCAGTCAGTACCAAGATGTAGTTGGTGTTACTTAGAAGCCCTGTTCTTTTGTGTTTGAATGTTTGTCTTGGACTGGTGCAATTCTAGGTATGTGGTGGAAAATGACCACCGATATCTTGGCAGCTATTTTATTAACTGTAATTAGGAAACTTGCACCATACTGAAGTTTGTGTGTTTTACCATGGAGCATACTAACTGGTATTTCACACTGGCGTTTCTTTCCCCCTTAAATTAGGTCTTTTCCAATTAAAATATAAATACTGTATTAATATACTTCTTAGGAGCATGAGAGTTGAGAATCAGCGAGATTATAACAAAGGTCTATTAAGCGGTGGTGTTACATGAGTGGGTTTAGGGCATTGTGGCTTGATGCATTAAAAGTGTCCTTTGATTTACTTATAAAGTTTTGTATTGTGCTATTTATCTTACAAGGTTAACCTGTTCTAGTTTGATATTGCAAAGGTGTCCATGGCGTTTAAGACTGTAATAAACATATGAAACGGTTTCCGCTGGTGCTGTTTGCCTTACTTCACCACTCTTACCCTTCTAAACGATGAACTACACAACCTGCAGCATCGCAAACGTTCACTAGACTGATCTGCACGTCACGTTCTGCACCACATTTTCACTATGGTATTTGCATAAGGTTAGGAGACCAGTATTCTGCGGTTTCTTTTGAATGTAAGGTCAGTGTTTTCAGTTTGATTGGCTTTTTTTATCCCCCAGTTGTACACAGGCAAATGTGTGAACAGAGCTGCTCGCAGCCAGCCTGTTTTCCTACAACACCACGCCCTCTCGTAATTTATTCCTTATGTATCGTTTGACGCTAAATGTGACGGCAGAAAGAGATGTGCCCTTTCAAACAACTGACTTTTTTGTATCAAGACATGCATGCTCACCTTTCCTACCAGCCTGGTAAGCCTGTGCAAGGAATAGTCTTTTGGTTTTTAGTGACTTGCTGTTACAGTCCTAAATTTGGGGTCGTTGGCCAAAAACCATTTGAGAACCCTTTTATTACTGCATGCTGCAAAAAGAAAGCTAGTCATGTACACTCACTGTCTACTTTAATAGGAGCACCTGTACGTTTACAAATGTACCTGTACAAATGTATATATTTATGCAGTTATCTAATCAGCCAATCATGTAGCAGCAGCACAATGCATAAGATCATGCAGATGCAGGTCGAGAGCTTCAGTTAATGTTCACATCAAACATCAGAATGGGGGAAAAGTGTGATCTCTCTGACTTTAATCATGGCATGGTTGTTGGTCTCAGATGGGCTGGTTTGAGTATTTCACAAACTGCTGATCTCCTGAGATTTTCACACACAACAGTCTAGAGTTTACACAGAATGGTGCGAAAAACAAAAAACATCCTGTGAGCAGAGGGTCTGCAGGCTGAAACACCTTGTAGATGAGAGAGATCAGAGGAGAATGAGCAGACTGGTCTGAGCTGACTGGAAGTCTGAAGTAACTCAAATAATCACTCTTTATAACCACAGTGAGCAGAAAAGCATCTCAGAACACACAACGCATCAAACCTTGAGGTGGATGAGCTACAACAGCAGAAGACCACATCAGGTTCCACTCCTTTCACTCCTGGCTTTCCCTCGATAGTAGGGGTAACAGACGGAAAGCCCACTGTGTTTCTGGCCCCATGTGGCTGCCATACAGTGAATGTGGGAGCCCCATCTTCATGAGTGTGATGTGGAGCCCCACTGTGACTGCTGCTGGAGTACGGGTGGGCTGAACCAAGCTCTGAAGCACTTGCCGATCTTCTGTCTATGCCTGCGGTAGAGCCTGGAAGCCTTGCTAAAGCTCAGCGTGCAGCTGGTGGAGGGCTTGATGTTGGCTGTTGTGAATGCTGGCGAGAGGCGATGACTCCATGACGGCCTCGATGCATATGTTTACTTCTTGAATGTACCAGTTTACTGATATCATCAGTGATTACGAACAATTATGGCAAAGTGGCACAATTGTAACATTGCAAATTTCCCCATTGGGGATGAATAAAGGATTATTTTATCTTGTCAACTGTAACATCACACAAAATGCTGTAAACTTACATGTATATCAAGAAAATCAATGTTAAACCATCATGCATTCATTCCTGATATGCCTTTGAGGTTAGCTTGCAAATTTTTAAGTAATAACAGGTAGATGATTGCTCTTTATGCCACACATGCAGAGTAACACACGCAGAAAAATCACCTATTAAAATGTATTGCACTTGCTTGATGCTGCAGAGCTCATGAAGACGTTATCTTTTTTTAGTTGTGTTTGTATGATATATGTTTACAATGATTCAACATATTTTGATATTATATGAACACAGAACACCAAGAACAAATGACAAAACTACATAAAAACATGTCGTTCTAAGTAATATATAATGTAATATGTAATGTCATTTCTTGCAGCAATAACAACTATAACAGAGTTTAGAAAATTGTCAATAATTTGCAAATTCATAACCATTTTTCCCCTAAAGGTCAGTATGAACAGACTAACTAAAATCACCACCACTATAAGCTTTTACAAATAATTTCTTTCTTGCAGTAGCAGCATAAAACAAGATTATAAATTAAATATCAGTATCAATCTCTAAAATGATATGGCCCATTGGGACAGGAATCACTCTGCCCCATGCTCGGGGGAGGAGCAGCGGACAGGACAGTTCGTTACAGGGTTGTAGTTTTTTTAGCCAAATTCGACTACTTTAAAAATATTCTACAGCCACCAAGATATTGTTTTATAGCAAATGACTGGAATTAAATGTAATACATTTGGCATAGTGTAAGAGCAGACAGTGTGTCTATGATGTACCGAAGCATTTCTTTTGTAGGATAGAAGATAAGATTGAGAGAGGGAAAAGGGGATTATGGATTTGATAATGTCACAACATCCCAAACAAAGGCTGAGAAAAACATGTCTGTTTTCCAGTGGCTGAGGTTTTTGGGCTAGTTTCAGTCTTGTGTGGTTTTTAAAATGTAATGCGCATAAAGTCCATCAGTGTGTCGTTTAACCATAGTTGTGGGGTGTTTCATGCATTCGTTTTAGACTGTTCCAGTTAACCTGTACCATGCTCTACCATTTTTGTACCATTTTGAAAAATAATTAAATTATAAACATACGTGCCTGATTTGAACTAACTTATAGAATCTGTAATTAGCATATGAACTAGCATGTGTAATTTTTCCTAAACCAAAATTTTAGGATCAACTTCCAGTTTCATGCTGACCACGCCCATTTATATGATGTCACATGGATTAAGCCATGCCACTTCTATCAAGCAGTTCCACCACAAGGGCTTAGTAACATACAGTTAAGATAAACTGTTCCAATATTCACTATATGGCCAAACATGTTATAATAAGCTCCACTCTTCTGGGAAGGCTTTCCACTAGATGTTGGAGCGTGGCTGTGGGGATTTGTGATCATTCAGCTACAAGAGCATTAGTGAGATCAGACACTGATGTTGGTGAGGAGGTCTGGGGTTCAGTCTGTGTTCCAGTTCATCCCAAAGGTGTTCAGTGGGGTTGAGGTCAGGGCTCTGTGCAGGACACTCGAGTTCTTCCACTCCAACCTTCACACACCATGTCTTCATGGAGCTCGCTTTGTGCACAGGGGCATCGTCATGCTGGAACAGGTTTCAGTCTCTTAGTTCCAGTGAAGGGAAATTGTAATGCTACAGCATACAGACACATTCTATACAATTGTGTGCCTTGTGGCAGCAAAATTATAAAATTGTGGCAGCATATAGTGCACCTGATTTTATCTTATATGACATCTGATATTAACTAACATGCTATTTTCCATGTCATTTAAGCCATGATTAAGTGGTTTTGGAGGAAAAATTGGAATACACGTCATGTTTCATTTGATAAATGAGTTGCCAGCTGATATCATTGTCTATGTACAGTATTGCCAATCTTCCTACTTCACTCAAGGGCAGGAGCTTTGCTATTTTTGCCCCCTATTTTCAGCATGCTTCTTCTTCGTTTCCAGTTTAATTACATGCGCAAATTCATCACACTTGGAGAGAATCCTTCTGACTCACAGCCTGCGACCTGTAGCCCGAGTGCACTGACTTCTACTCCTACGTTACACGTCACTTACATGAGGCATAATCCACATTTTACAAGTTTTACAAGTTTTAAAAGACATTTGACGTTTTTTTTTTTCAGATGTCAGATAAAGTGCTGCATTGCACGCAGTGCAGGTCGTGTATGCAAATCAGAGTAAACAAAGCTGTGATGGAGTTGTGTGCCAGCAGTCTGCGCTCCATGCAAACACAAACACTGCAATAAGCAAAGCTGCGCATCCAAATGAACACCACGAGCTCACACACACACACACATCAGTGAAAAATAGTTTACTACATACACACAACACAGTGAAAACGCAGTCCAGAATATAACTACCAATTCATTCCAGCGTTTCATGTCGGTTGCCAATGCAAAAAAAATGAGCAATAACAATAATAATAATAAAAATAATAGTAATAAAAATAATAATACGTTTCATTACACCAAATACATACAAACTTCATACAAAGTGCTTGAGGTAGTTCAGCCAGGCCAGAGGACAATGTTCATTAGAAAAAAGAAAGAAAGCAGGGAAGAAAAAAAGCTTAAAAGAAGCTGTAAGTACTGTGTGTTTGTTTGTAAGAGGGGTTTGGAGTTACACAAGGGAAGTGTTGTCCATGGCGCAGCCGCACTTCTCCACGATCATGTTCGGAAATTCGGCCACTTCGATTTCGGTGTAATCGCCCTTTTTCACCAGGTACATCATGGGCAGCGGGGCGCTCTCCACCACCGCGCACTTCCTCTGGCCGTACGGGTAAAGCCCGCGCTGCGGCTGCCTGCAGCCCCCCGCACAGCGGAACGCCTGATAACCCGCGGGCTCGATCACCCAGTACTGCGTCCAGGTCAGAGCGCGGAAGTTAATGAAGTACTCCTCACGGCAGCACAGCTCCTTACTCCTGTTCGGCTCGCAGTCACCGTGTGAACTGGAGGAAGGAGGGAAGTGAATATCTGATCAAAAGACCATTACGCGTGCATGGTTTTAGACCAAAGATAAGCAGTAATTAATAACCATAATAATAGTAGTAAGAATAACAATAATAATAATAATAATGAATGAATGAATGATTGGATGGATGGATGGATGGATGGATGAATATGTAAGTATGTAAGTAAAGAGCTCTAGTAAATCAATGCGTAAAGATAAATGCTGTTGGCTAAATGTATGGTTATGGAA
The DNA here is from genome assembly GCF_027358585.1 of Pangasianodon hypophthalmus. NCBI lineage: Eukaryota > Metazoa > Chordata > Actinopteri > Siluriformes > Pangasiidae > Pangasianodon > Pangasianodon hypophthalmus. The sequence goes on along the minus strand of NC_069728.1, from coordinate 2,828,206 downwards.
TCATGTTATATACAATAATTGCATTCGAAAATAAGAAATATATTGTGGATATGTATATATATATATATATATATATATATATATATATATATATATATATATATATATATTTGTAAACCTTTTCTACCTTTATCTTATGTATCTTTTACCTAGAATGTGTAAAGAGGTAGCCTAAAGGACAAGTCGCACTACATCCACACTTCCAAGTGAAAGGCACAGAAAATATCCACTTCATATAAATATACCAAATATACCAAAATATACCAAATATACCAAATATACCAAAATATAGCACTAACAGGGAAAGGTTCAGTTTGGCACTGTTTTTCAGAGGCCCACTTCAGTTTATAATTCAGACAAGAAAAATCTGGAAGAGCACACACACTTTCTTGAGATAGATACATAGACAAGTTGTCATGCTTACCCAAACTCTTCAAGGTTAAGTGTGTAGAGGACGAGCTCGGGTTTGCCCAGTATGTCGCTCGGCTCCTGAGTGGTAAACTGAACGCTCTTGGCCATTTCCGCTGCGTAACTGCCGGGTCTCTCGCCCTCGATCCACACCTCCAGGTGCATGGGTGCGTTCTGCTCACTCTTGGACCAGTAATGTACAGCCTGCGTGACATCGAAGCTCTTCCAGCCTGATTCATGGATGGGAATCAACCTGGAGAGAAGGCAGGAGCGCACAGTGAGCGTCTTGAGCGCATGACAGTGAGAGATAGGAAGTGATTCAAGGCGACACATGGCGTGTGCGCTCTCGGCGTACCTGGAGTCGACGAGGGAAGTGCGGTTCGAGCCGTTCCCGAGCACCTCCACCCAGTAAATGCTGACTCGCGCGTTGTTCACAGGCCTCTGCCCCTTCCTCTCGGGCATGGATCGCTTGTGTGGCGCTTTCTTGTACAGCTTCAGCTCGGCCATGGTCACCTCGCTGTTGGCTGGAATCCTTGAGTTCATCTCGAACACCACGCGCTGACGCGTCGTGTCAGAATACACCAGTTCTCCAGAGATGTCTAAAAGATATAACACCTATTAACCTAACGACCTAGTGATGCCTATAAGATAGCCAAAAACATTGCGCGCACATCGTTCTAAAGGTCTAACAACAACAATAATAATGATATTAATAATAATAATAATAGGCTCACCTGCGTTACCCGGGATGCCGCGTAAAATCCCTGCCAAACTGGGAAGAGAGCGGCGCCTCCTTTGGTGGTGAAGCTTCAGCATGGACACGTACTTGTTCTTAATGTGCGCTGGCACCACCAGGTTCTCCAGGTCCCGCTTATGAATCTGAGGCACCTGGTCGAGTCCTAGTTTTTTCAGCAGGGCGTCCTTCATGTCGTCGTGCGTAAAGGCTTCTGTCAGTGCCAGAACGAGCGCGCAGAGGAAGCAGGAGGCAAGAACAGACGCCATGGCTAGCTCCGAAGAAGTCCTGAAGTTCTTAGTCCTTCTAGCACTGAGTGGAAGTGAAACACTGGGGCTTTGACAGCGAGCTTCGCACTTTATATGCACCCGCGACCCCCAACTGTTCACGCGCTGACAAAGGTGGAAAGGGAGGGTGTGTGTGTGTGTGTGTGTGTCTGACATCAGGGGTGGGATGGGGAGGGGGGTAGATGGCGACATAAAAGCAAACATGTATATAAAATGCTTAAATTCAAAGTGTAAAACTGGCCCATGATTCCTTCAGTTATTGAATGTCCTGGAATTCAAATTCCCCCTGTGACCAGTTACTAACTCTTCATTAACATTTATTTGTTTCTATATAGTACAAGCCATAACTTGAACCACATATATGATTATTTAAAGGTGATCTATTGGCACAATCTTTCTTAAAAATGGTTTTCTTAAAAACCTGTATCTCACATGGGCCTTATAAAAGTGCTGGCCTTATAAAAACGAAATCTATGCAAATAAATAAACACACAGTTCTGCTTTTAAGTCTTAGGGATTTTGGAACATACCTATCCAATAGTCTGATATCACAATAATTTACTAATGAAAAATATTCTTCATCTAAGAAAGGACTCAAGCAGGTGCATGCAATCTAAACCAATTACTGATAAATAAATGCATTCAGCATCCGTCTAGTCTCTGATTATTGATAACATATTTATCTAGACATAGTGAACCTCGGATTCGCTTTCTTGTCCGGGTTGCACGAGTGTCACTGTACCACCCTTGTTCTTCATGTGTACATTCCCCTGGACATTGTAAAACATTCCTAGTCTGGCAAGTGGACATCTTGACTTATGTGTCTGACAGCCAGTTCTGGTGATCAACTTTAACCATAAGGCTCATCATCATCAACTGATAAGTCTTGAAGGAAGTTGAGGCAATCGGATGTTTATTCCAAGACTACCACCCTGTTTCTACATCCCCAGATTAAAATTATTAGCCAAACAGACAGCTAATCCAGGGAGGCCGTGTGGATGTGGATTGGGGAGCTCTTCACAGGTTGGTGATCATCTGATTCCATTGCCAAATTTGCCATGCCTTGTTTGGTCACACAAACATAAGAAAAGGGCCTAGTGGCAGTGAGGGGCCACTGTCTGAGTTTGTGTATTGGCCCCTCTATTTGCTCGGAGATGTCAGACAGACTGAGGTAGCTTGCAGCAAAGGAAGGGCAGATGACTTTTCTTGCGGTTTGAGAAGGAATGAATGGAACACACATACAGACACAAGCTTATTGACATGACCAAATATTGCCATTTGTGTGTTAGACTTTATTTATGTTTAAATATAGGACACTTGGTGCATCCAGACATGCATTCAAACTTCAGAGTTTTAACAAAAAAAGATCACTCCAGGTCAAAAGCATCGTTAAAACGGAGTGGCGTGGAAATATTAAAGGGTTAAAGCATGTTGATGTGAAAGTTTTACAGAGTCTACATGAAGAAGAATACACAGCGCAATGTATTTCATGTTGAGAATTCTCACAATAAAACCACACTGACTCAACATAATAATAATAATAATAATAATAATAATAATAAAATTTCTTTTATATAGCACCTTTAAAAAGGCCTCTTAAGGCATTTTACATAGGAAAAGGAAATGGAAACAGAAGTACATAAAAGTATAAAACAAACTATAATACGCATGTGGCAAAAACAGTTAATAATAAAACAAAAAAATTCTATAATAATAATAATAATAATTTAAAAATAAAATGAAAACAAAATGCATGAGCACCCTGCTCTCTTCCACAATACACACACACACACACACACACACACACACACACACACACACACACACACTCACACACTTCAGTAAATGGGAGAGCCTGAATCCCTTGTGTGATATGTGTCAGTCTTCTCCCCTTCCCTTGTCAATTATCCACAGGTCCTTTGGTCCACACGGAGGAACTTATCATTCTCACGGATGCCACAGCTCTTAATCAAAGCACAGAGAAGAGTCCCAATCAACAAAACACGTGCTAATTAGCGCCTAGCTCGTGCATATGAAAAGCAGTGCTGTTTAAACGGATCCCGGCCTCTGCTTCATAAAACAACAAACAATGCAGCTGTAGTGAAATGCAAGGACGTGAAACAGATTACAAATCGGTGTGTTTTTCTCTTCTGTGCCTGCATCCCACACTGCATCAACACAACTGCTCCTGTGGTTCAGCCCATAAACCCCAACACACCACAGTACACCACTGTACCACATCTCCAGCTTCAGCACAACCCACTGGTGTAGTGTGCACTGCTGAGGCGGGGCTCCAGGTTAATAAATCTACCCCACTTCCAGTTTAGTGCTCCTAGCCTCTTACATGACATCTTACATCAAATGTTTTAACATGAAAGACATGATTAGCACCTTGTTAATCGCTCAGTGTGTGTGTGTTTGTGTGTGTGTGTGTGTGTTGGGGTGTGTGTGGGGGAGGATTTAGATTTTGTTTGAATACCTTCATAAAAGTTCAAAAGAGTTCTTGTCACAGGTTCTGCCTCACATGGAGCACTGGACCTTCACATGAACATCACTAAATGTCTTCAGAGAGCAGTTTAAGTGCATATGCTACACCTCTACTGTATATATACAGTACATGTAGTTTTGTTTGTTTGTTTATTTTACACATCTTTATGATGCATGTTCTAGTGTAAAAATATGAATAAAGAATCAAGATAGTTCAAATCATAGCTAGCTAGCTAGCTAGCTAGATAGATAGATAGATAGAGTACTTTACTGATCCCTGAGGGAAGTAGTTTTGTCAGACAGTTACAGACATAACACATGACATTACAGACAGCAGGTTCTCCCAGGACACGCTTATCTGTAAGTCGATAAGTAAGCCAGATGCATACAGTGTCAAAAGTGTCAATCATGTAGAACTGAATCATGTTCAAGATCTCCCAAATGACATAAAATGGTTAGAAGTGAAGGAATGTAAGGAATGGATAAGCGAAACACTCCACTTTTATGCGCATTAAATGGTGTTTTTATGAAAGATCTTAATAATCAGGGGAATAAGGTAGATAAGGTAGAGTGGGAAATACAGAACATTACTCAACCTACTACTTAGTATGGAAATATTTTACTTATTATATTACATATACATATAGTTTTAGAGATTAATGTTGGTGTTTATTTTTTTTAATTCCTGTATTATGTTGCTGCCGCAAGAAATAAATTATAAGTTTTACTTACCCTTCAGTGGTGTCACAGTAATTTTTAACTGAATTTTAATAAAAGTAATTTTAAGAAAAAAGATTGGTCATGAATTTGGAAAACACTGAAGCTTTCCTAAACCCAGTTATTGCTGTTATTGCTGTAAGAAATGAATTAGACAATGCTACTCAGACCAACATCTTAATATGTACTTCGGCTGTTGTCTTCATATAATTGTAGAATATGGTGATGATTAATCTGGAGAAGATTTTTTTTGAAATAATGTTTTAAAATGTGTTGTTGAAAAACCAATGAATACATGTGTCCCAAATGACCGAACATTAAAAATGATTCTCAGTCACAGTTTTGACACAAGGGTAAAGCATGCTTCTTCAGAATGTAGATAGTAAACACCTTCAGGATTACAGAATGTATCACGTTTTGGGGTATTTATTTTTTACTAATGGCAAGAAAGCCTTAGATAAAGTGAAATATATATATATATATATATATATATATATATATATATATATATATATATATATATATATATATATATATATATACTGTGCCTATATAGCTTTTATATCAAAGAGGCAGAATTACAGATTTCCTTACACAGTATCAAAAGGTTACATATCCATGCATTATTTTTATTTTTTATTTTTTGCAAATTCAAATGTATTAGCTAAGTATGGCCAGAAGATGGCAGTAGTGCTCATTTTTTCATTAAAATAACCCATAACTTGTAGCATGTAATGATAATTGTGTTTGTGGCCTCTTAAGACGTCTGAGATGATGATACTCCTGTAGGCTCGCAAATGTTAAGATAAACAAAAGGACTGTATAAATTTGACCCACTTACTGTGTAAATACATATTTACATATATGTACATATGCAGGCTTATTTTCTTTATCTTTATTTGTGTACGTGTGTGCACATGACCCCTTACAGGGAGGGGTCACTGCAAATCAAATGTGATTGCAATTTTTTTGAGATTGGCCTCTTCCGGGATGACAGCGCCCCCAGTCACAAGGGACGAGGGGTCACTCAGTGTGATGAGTATGAGAGCATATACAGGATATTTTGGGGTTGCTGTATTATGTAGCACGCTACCATTTACATTTATGGCATTTGGCAGACTTCCTTATCCAGAGCAACTTACAGAAGTGCTTTGAAGTCTCTGAATACATGTATCACTGAATACATCCTGATACTGGTTCACTAGGTCACAGACTGAGAGTACCATCAGGCTTTACCACTATATGTCCACTATATGGCCAAAAAGTCTGTGAACACCTGACCAATCACACTCACATGTGCTTGCTGAACATCTCATTCCAGATTTATTCCCCTTTGCCGTTAGAACCACATATTTTTGGCCATATAGTGAATGTGTATATAGATTGGGTTGATAATGTGCAAACCAATAGCTGGTGATACACATCTTCAAGAGGACAGGCATATTGCATCAAGATTCATTTTCTGGGAATTTCCACGTCCACTGCTGATTGGCAACATAAAAGAACTTAGCTGCAACTTAAGAAATGTATGTTTTTGTTCACATTTAACTTTTTTTTTTAACTTTTTAAATTCAGTTGAACTTTTTATATTACTATATATTTTATTTATATAGTATATATTATAATTATATTGCTGTAAACATAACATTTTAATGTGTACTTTGGCTTGATAGCCAAATGTAATCCTGCAGACAAAACATATGCTAGCTAACTTTTAAAAAATAAATAAAATAAAAAAATACGGCTGAAGTCGGCTTAATGTAATAAATAAGACAAATCAGTATTTTTGTAAGAAAAAAATTAGAAATCAATTGTTATATAATTATATTTACAGTCACCCTTTAATTTACCTCATTTTGACCTGTTACCAGTGGCAGTTTTTCTATAAGGGCAGAACCCCACTATTTATATTACAAACATTAATCTTCATAAAATCCTTAATCACAACTCAGACAGATATAAGGCGATGTTCTGTTAATTTGGTTGCTTTCTTAGATTTTGCACCACTTCCATAGAGTTATTATGCTCCTAGTGGTCAAAAATGAAAACTGCAACAAGCGCTAATAGAGGCCCATTGGGGCAAGAATCACGTTGCCCCGTGCTTGCTTTTCAGCGGAACAGTTTAAATACTCCGTGGCTGCAAAGATCTTGTTTTCTAGCAAATCACCAGAATTTACTCTAATAAATTTTGACAAAGAAACAAAGCGTAAGTGCAGACAGTGTGTTTGTAATGTACAGAACTGTTTGTATTGTAAGATATTTTGCACTGACTGGGAGAGAGAAAGAGGGATCATGGAGTGGATAACAAGCATTTCACACTCGGAGAAAGGCTGAGAAAAAGAAGAAAATGTCTCCCTTTGTCCATTCCCAATTTTCTGGGCTACTTTCAGGTCTTTTGTGTGGTTTTTTGAGATGTCATTGGCTGGAAATGTTGCTGAAACCTTTCAACCCTGGTTAGTGATATTACCTCAGACTCAGCTGAACAAAAGGCACTGCTCAGAAGGAGCTGTTAGACTGTAGAGGGAAAGCACTGCAAGTCTAGCGTGTATGGAAGTGTTGTACTGGATATGCTGCGATGAACAGGTCAAGCCTGTCTCTTTCATTGGAATCGCTTTATCCTCTGCAGCTTGTGGCTTGCAGTTTAAAAAAAAGGAAAAATCAGAAATCAGCCAATTTCCACTCATCATACCAGAGCTATCAGTCTGGGAGTGTGAAGGTGATCACATGCTTCCTCCGAGACATTTCAAGCCAGCAGCCATCATCTTTTCGAGCTTGCTGTGAGTGTAACACGCTCGGAGGAAAGCGCTATCCACCCACTTCCACATGGATAAGCTCACAGACGCCCATGATGGGTTACTGATTGACAGAGAGTATGCCATCCCTTCCACTCACCGAGCACGGTCAGTTTCGCTCTCTTTAGTTAAATAAGGTTTGGATTCCTGGCCACGGATGGCTGTGGCATCATCAGGATTTGCACTTGTGATCTTCAGACAGTGGGGCGAACACTTTTCTGTTGTACCACTCAGGAGCCCGTAGTAGTGAATCTGAAGGAGAAAACTGGGAATAAACAGCAAAAGGGGAATTGAAATGGATATAGGATAGAGAGTGCAGAAATTAAACTAGAAAAAGGGGGGAAAAGGAATTAATAAAATACATATTCACTGACTCAAGATGTGCAGGCTACTGGATTTAAAACAATGCAAAGATCCTTTTGCTTTGCATTAACTTTGATTTTTCTTACTACTGATGACGTGGTGTCTGGGCTACATGCATGGCCCCTCCCCCAACCAAAAAAATGAAATAAAATAAAATAATTGAAATGTATTGAAACTTTATTAAAACTGAAGGCGCGTCTACGTCATAATGTGAACGCAGTGATATTATGATGACGTCCGCCATGATGCTGCCGGATCCTGCCTGCAGCAGTGACGCTACAGCAGAGAGAGAGAGAGAGAGAGAGGGAGTGAGTGAGAGGGAGAGAGAGAGAGAGCACGAACAAGGACGTGTTTTCAATGGAGCTGTTTGGAGCAGGGCTGTATTTCCCAGGAATAAATAAAATGGTGTCCCGCCGAGGAACAGTTCATCTGTAGCTGGGATTTAAAAACGGACAAAAACTAAACTCGCCTGAAAAAAAAAAGCCTTGCCTTTTCGCAGAGGAGGGGCGTACGCGCTTTTGTAGCATTGCAGATCCCGGACTGATGCATATTCCTTTTCAGAGTGTGTGTGTGTGTGTGTGTATGTGTATGTGTGTGTGTGTGTTTCTGTGTGTGTGTTAGTGCATGACGGATGAGCGCATATATATGTATATATGTGTGTATGTGTCTATATATATATATGGAGAACTGAGGAGGTCGCTTTTTTGTTGCAAGCCCTGTCCTTTAAAAAGGATCCAGAGGAGTCTGAGTGTAAAAAGGAAAGGAAAGAAGACACTTGAGTCTTTGGAGACGTCAAATCTACCAGCCAAGGCAGGATAGCATATCTTCTTTAATGTGTCTAGATGAAGGGAAAATGATACTATGTGTCACACCGAGGTTCCATCAAGGTGTGTGTGTGTGTATGTGTGTGTCGGATCATGACTGAAGTGTTTTAGCTATGCAGCACTTCAGATCTTAAATGCTGAGGTTATTCGGAGGTGCCACTCGTGCAGTCCAGTGGAGTTTGGAAATTGGATCCTGAAGCAGAAGCCCGTCAGAAGCCCATCAGAAGCAGCTGTGCATCATGTCTGGAGAGGTGCGTTTAAAGAAGCTGGAGGAGCTGCTGCTGGATGGACCTGCTTGCGCAGGGGGTCAGTGTCTCAGCATGGAGACAATGCTCGATGTCCTCGTCTGTCTCTACGATGAGTGCAACAACTCTCCCCTCAGACGAGAGAAAAACATCTTGGAATTTCTTGACTGGGGTAAAAAAAAAAATATATATATATATCATGTTATTAGAGAATGGTTATTTTTTTTCAGCTGTTAGACAACAACTCAGGCGCATGTAAATAATCTTTATTCCTGTCTGTTTTGCTATGCTATGACAGTTGCATGTCAGGTAACCTCAGGGAAATGTGTGTGTGACCCAGCAACACAAACCGCATCAGGAAAGGGGGGGGAAAATGACATGACATCATCAACTGACTGGATTGTGCATGAAAGTGGAACATAAAATCCACTGTCCTTAATTCAGCTGCCTGTTCCTGGTGTTTTGGCCCTAAACAAGGACAGAAGGCCAGTTCGCACCTGGTGTTAACATGCATCCTTATTGGACAGCGCTAAATTCAGGTGTCCAGTGTCTCCGATCATGCAATCCAACTATGTCCACATACCATTAGTAGTGTGAACGCAAACGTGTCCTGTACAGCAACGAAGGACCGCCTAATTGACTGCATCATTGCCCTAGGTGGAAAATACGTAAGCATGGCAAGACAGTTTGGAAATTGTAGAGTACTCCACCGCTAGGCTAATGGATAACGGTGATGCTAGCTTCTTTTGTTGTCTCATCTCCCATTCATTTATACGTCTTTTTTTTTTTTAGCAGACCACACAAACGAAACATTTGAAACAGTCCGTACAGGCACAGGAGATAACGTAAGACTTGCGTAATAAATGTGCACAACACCCTTTCTCCAGCAGAAAAGATGTACGAAATCCCATCATAAGTGCTCGATGGAGACGCGTTCAGAATGCCAGGTGTAAACAGCTGTGTGTTTCAGCTTTTCACTTATGATCGAATCACTTGAGATGGATGTTGAGACCAGGTGTGAACAGAGCCTGACAGGCAGCGCTGAAGTCCACAGCCAATCACAATCAAACATAGCACTTCTACTAAGATGTATTACTGTTGATGTATACCTTAGATGCTTTCAGTGACGTCAGTTATTGACGGATGCCTACGGGGCAGATGCTGTTCAATAGATTAAGTATGTAAAGAGGAGATGACGTGACTTGATAACTTGGTATGTGTCAGCGATATTTGACTCATCTTGACTTGCTGAGTGGGATGTCAAACCTGAAGTTACGTAATGTTCTACTTCTGTGCGTTCAAGCTACAAATAAGGTGGGGTGGGGATGGGGGTTACGGGAAGCATGTGTACCTCTGTGTTCGCCTTTTTTAGCAACAAGCTAGCCGGCTAACTGTGATGAGTGATGTATATTTAACTTCTCAGAAAAAGAACTGTATGGTCAGTTTTATAGATATAACAAGCAAGTATGTCTTTATGTTGATTGATCTGAAGCAAATACATGTATATACAGTATAACTCATTTAAAGGTAAGAAGTGCTACTTTGTTTACTGCTGATGCTGTGGGCAGCCATGTTGATTTGACATCATTTCCTGAAGTCAGGGTTGAGGAGACCGTCCTGCGTTTATGTTTTGTTTTTCCTAGTTGGAGTTTGAAGATTCTGAGTTATGAGTTTTAGTCAAATGCAGCATTAGCCTATTGTAGCTATAGGAAGATAAGCATCATGAAATGCACTCAGGAAGTAATTTATTATTATTGCTATATGTCGCAGCTTGGGAAACCCTTCACATGGTGAAATTTTGACACTTTCTACTATATACACTCACCATCCACTTTATTAGGAACACCTGTACATCTGCACATTCATGCAGTTATCTAATCAGCCAATCATGTGGCAGCAGCACAATGCAAAAAAAACATGCAGATACAGGTCAAGAGCTTCAGAATGAAGAAAAAGTGTGATCTCTGTGACTTTGACCATGGCATGGTTGTTGGTTCCAGATGGGCTGGTTTTAGTATTTCAGAAACTGCTGATCTCCTTAAATAACCAAAGAGTTACCAATGATTGTTTGAAACATAATGAGCTCTGTAGCAGCACCTGAGGCATCATTTTAACCAGAAATAGAGCTCCAACATTGGCTAAAATGCCCGGATTCTGCACCCTCTTACTCGGACACTGTAGATCACAGAGGTGCAGGGCTGGTGAAAGTCACCAAAGAGCTATTTTTAATGGTTATAAGATGGTTGTGTATCCATCTAACGTGTCGGCCGTTGTGATCTGGAGCTATCGGGCCCAGTGCGCTGTCTATATATTTTAACTGTATGGGTTGTGTAGATTGAGTTCTCTGGTGTTCAAACAGTGCAGTTGCATTAGATGAATAATTAATAGATTAAAAAATGATGCATCACATTTTTTTAGCATGATGCATCATGTCAGGATTCATCATTTCACCCCTATAATTTTATAAATAAAACATTGGTTGCCTTATGATTTTGAGTGAATGTTGATCGGTCGTATTCACATTTGACATAAAAACTAAAGAAAGTAGCAAGGAACCTTCACATTTCTTAATAAAATAGAATTGTCTCAGCTTTGGACATCAACTCACAACAGTGTAGTGCATTTTTGAAACAGTATGTCTTGTACCAGTATCACTTGCTAAGCATTGTAATCTTTCTTCTTTCACAGTCTGTTCCGACAGCATTAAAGTTTCCCATTTTATTACAGTGGTTTATACTTGACATCAGATTTGACATTGGTGCTGCATGTAGCTTGGTTTCATGGTAGTGTGCAATAGAGACCAGAGTAAAAAAACCCCAGTCTCTTCACTGTCTCAATGTCTAAACAACACTGTAGGGTTGTTGGATTTGTGTCCTCATTAGTTAAAGTTAGTTTCGTTAGTTAGTTGAGATGCTCTTCCATGGGTTTGACCACTACCTACTTCCCAGGAAGCAGTGTTGTTAACAAGACAACTGAAATCTTCATATATATATATATATATATATATATATATATATATATATATATATATATATATATATATATATATATATAGTGAATAACGTTGATTATATGGCACCTGGGGTGGGATATGTTAAGCAGCAAGCAGGAAAAATGGGCAAGCTGGGATGATGACTGGGTCAGAGCATCTCCCAAACGGCAGGTCTTGTGGGGTGTTCCAAGTGGTCCAAGGAAGGACAACTGGTGAACCGGCGACAGGGTCATGGACACCCAAGGCTCACTGATGCATGTGGGAAGCGAAGGCTAGCTCGTCTGGTCCGATCCCACAGAAGAGCTACTGTAGCACAAATTGCTGAAGAAGTTAATGCTGGCTATGATAGAAAGGTATCAGAACACGCAGTGCAGTGCAGCTTGCTGCGTATGGGGCTGTGCAGCTGCAGACCGGTCAGAGTGCCCATGCTGACCTCTGTCCACTGCCGAAAGCTCCTATAATGGGCATGTGAGCATCAGAACTGGACCATGGAGCAATGGAAGAAGGTGGCCTGGTCTGATGAATCACATTTTCTTTTAGATCATGTGGACGGCCAGGTGCTTGTGCATCACTTACCTGGGGAAGAGATGGAACCAGGATGCACTATGGGAAGAAGGCAAGCTGGCAGTGTGATGCTCTGGGCAATGTTCTGCTGGGAAACTTTGGGTCCTGGTATTCATGTGGATGTTACTTTGACTCGTACCACCTACCTAAACATTGTTGCAGACCAAGTACACTCCTTCATGGCAACAGTATTCCCTAATGGCAGTGGCCTCTTTCAGCAGGATAATGGATCCTGCCACACTGCAAAAATTGTTCAGGAACGGTTTGAGGAACATGACAAAGAGTTCGAGGTGTTGATTCGGCCTCCAATTTCCCCAGATCTCAATCCAATCGAGCATCTGTGGGACGTGCTGGACAAACAAGTCCGATCCATGGAGATCTTGTGGAGTCCAAGCCTCGACGGGTCAGAGCTGTTTTGGTGGCACAAGAGAGATCTACACAATATTAGGCAGATGGTTTTAATGTTATGGCTGATCGGTGTATATGTGGGGAGGAGGACATTTTAAATAGTAAGATTTGTTTGTAAAGATTTCAGTTCTTTATGAAATACATCATTATGTAGACCAGCTGACAGGACATTGGTGTAAAAGGTACTCTTCTGCCTAAAGTTCAGAATGTGTGTGCGAGGGTTTGAATGTATTTGTGTGCCCTTTTCCTGTGGGAAGCTCACCAGGGCAGAGTCAGGAAGCAGCCAGCAGCCACTGGACACACGGTGATGTCATACGGGGAAACGGCTGCACATTGTGTTTGTCCTCTTTGTGTGCAGGACTATTTAAAGAGCCTCCGGATAGATCCTTTACTTATGAGCTCATTAACTGACCTACACACACACACACACACACACACACACACACACACACACATCTTCATTCACTCCAGAATGAATGTCCTTAGGCCATGGAGGTTCGGTGACTTCACCAGGGACTGTGTGTCCTGTCTCTTTACAATACAGCATTTACAACATGCATTTAACATCCGTAATATTTCAGTCAACCTGCTCTGCCTGAGGTTCAGGAACATAGAGAAGGAAGCCAGAGATGAGTTTTGGTTTCCCAAGTCAAGAAAAGCCTTAGTACTACATATACTTTTCCTCATCACATGGTCCCAAAGGATATCAGTTTATTATACATTTTAAATATATAAAATGTGTGTGTGTTTGTGTATGTGTGTGTGTGTATATATATATATATATATATATATATATATATATATATATATATATATATATATACTGTATATATATATATATATATATATATATATATATATATATATATATATATATATACTGTATATATATATATATATATATATATATATATATATATATATATATATATATATATAGTCAGGTCTGGAAGTATTTGGACAATGACAGAGTTTTTGTGATTTTGCCTTTATACATATAGATATATTTACACACACAGTACTGTACAAAAGTCTTAGGCACCAGCAAAGAAATGCTGTAGAGCAAAGATGCCTTCAAAACTAATGAAATTAAACGTTACATAAAAAAGTACTATAAGGAGCAATAAAAAGCAGTAAATGAAAAAAAGTCAATAGTTGGTGTGATGGCTCTTAAAAAAATATTAGTCTCAGGTACAGTGTGTGCAGTTTTATAAGGAAATGAGCTGTAAGTGTTACTGTTGCAAAAGCAGCCACAGTTCTTCTGGAGACTTTGACTGTCACACTTGCTTCTTATTTTTGCAGCGAAACCCAGCAGCCTTCATTATGTTTTTTGTCTGAAAAGTGTCTCTTATGTAATATTCTGCTTTTTTTACTGACATACAAACATTTTTCTGTAATATTTAATTTTGTGCTGGAAAACTAATGTTTGGAAATCTAAAATGTCTCATATATATTTTTTTATTTATATACATTTTTCTTTTTCTATTGGCAGATAATTTAATCTAGAAATAAATGCTTTTGATACCACAGAGCTGCTGCACTCTCGACCGTGATTGGTCAGACGAGAGAAAAGTAGAATTGTTGATATGGTAAAGCTTTCTGTAAGGAGACATTTATTAAACCTTTACAGAAGGAGTCTCTTATGTCAGGGCTTTGTATGAGTCAGTAAGACTCCGACATCTGACAGGACAGAGGATGGTCCGAGCGCTTTCCGGTTTCTGTGTGTGTGTGTGTGTTTTTATTAACTTCAAGAAAAAGACAAAAAGAGAGGTTGATGTGGGAACAGATGTTTATAGCTGCTATAGCATAACAGGAGCTAATTTGTCTTGTGAACATTCCACAACATTAACTGTAACGGTACACAGTTCACAAGTATGAAGTGACATTCATTAATAAATAAAAATTTTAATGCTTAGCAAACATCTGTGGTATAAGAGGAATAAAACACTTTAATAAAACACCACACCAGCCCATCGTTGATTATTTTTCTATAACAGCCCATCCCATCAAGCTTTATTCCTTACGTAATAATAGTTCAGTTGAGGACAGGGTCTGGGTTAAATGGAGTCTTGAAACGTTCATGGTGAAAAATTGGAGTCACATGTACACAAAGAAGAGCCTACTATTCTGTGCTTAAGTGAAGAACTCTGTGGAATGCTGTAAACGGTCAGTAAACATACGCCCAGGGTTAAACTGCACATGATGAATGATTCATTCCCAATTTGCTCCTTTCTTTGCTAACCAAATCTAGCATCTAGCGATCTCGTTTGGTGCTGATTATTATTTCACCTCTGAAAGGGTGAATTCATGCAGGCTGCATCCACCACGATCCTGACCAAGATAAAGCAGTTACTGAAAATGAATGAATGAATGAATGGATGAATGCTGTAGCTTTTTACTGTTGGATCTACAAGATTCCAGTATTGTTTATGTACTTGTTTTGACTGAATTCATACAGGAGTTCAAGCACAGTGAGCTAGGGCTGAGTGATGTGACCAAAATACTGTATCAGGATTCTCAAAGGCATTTCTATGAAATGTATCATGATATAAAGGCTTGCTCACAAACTTTTTTGAGGAGTGCAATTCATTTAGAAAAAAGCTTTTTTGATAATACTTTGTTTAATGTCAACAAAAATACATTTATTTTAATTATTTTTTTAAATGTACTTTTTTATTTATAGAAAATAATTAAACATTGAACACTGAAAAGGAAAGTTAAAAATCTATAATATTAATAATAATAAAATAATATTAATTTTTTTTTTTTTACAATTTTAAAGATGAAAAACAAAATTTTAACACCACGTCAGCTGCTTCTGGTTAGTTTGTAATTAAATTTCTTTTTCTAAAATTTTTAAAAAATTGAAAAGATATCACAATATCCACAATATGTCAGAAAAACGCAATGTGAATTTATTACAATATCAGTATTATATTGTCAAATCGCCCAGCCCTTCAGCAGGCCTTAACTGGACAGCATTAAGC
Source organism: Pangasianodon hypophthalmus (assembly GCF_027358585.1). NCBI lineage: Eukaryota > Metazoa > Chordata > Actinopteri > Siluriformes > Pangasiidae > Pangasianodon > Pangasianodon hypophthalmus. The sequence goes on along the minus strand of NC_069728.1, from coordinate 2,812,399 downwards.
AGTGTTTTGTTTCAGACAGACACACTGTTCCACATCTTAACACCATTTAATCCTTTGTTTCATGTTATGAAGATTTACAGCTTTATGGGGAAAAAAAACAGGATTTATAATGAATGAAATTAATGAATGAAATTTAATCTCTGTGGTAGGCATGCGCAAATAATCAATAAAGTGATATATTGCAACCTTTCAGGAATCATGCACAAGATGACTGATATAATTATCACTCTATCAACAGTCACTCCACATAGCACGCTGTCTTGGTGCACACCTACACTTCATTTTTAACAATTTGGAATTTTGTTGTAGATATACTGTAAAAAAGAGGTACATTTTTTAAACTGGACTATTTAAAAATTCATGGGATGAAACCATTGGGAAGCTTTTGCCCTTGACTATAAGTTTACGAATACAAGTTAACTGATACAACATAGTCTTGAAGCTGACATTTTCTTTGCTGTTTACCAGGTTTTGTAGATTCCCAAGAGTCAGATGCTTAAATCTGTTTTATACAACAGCGCGGTTGAATTCTTGAATCTGATTGGTCAGAAGGTGTGCATTATTTCTATAACAGCACGGCTCGGACAGTAGTTCCTGCTGTAACATGAACAACAGGTTTATTTTAATGCGCTCGTTCTAATACGTTTCTATAGTAACAGCTCATTCGCAGGGACTTGTACGGCGGACGCTCTACATAATCTAAGACTAATAATCAACAGATTTAAAAATGTGTTGTTTAACAAAATAAAAAGTATTGTTGATTTGGTAAAGATTTTTTTAGGAGACGTTTATTTAACATTTATGGAAGGAGTCTCACGTGTCAGCGCTTTGTAACAGCCGCGCTGCTTCACAAAGTTTCCCAGGACAGGAAAGTCTTCAGGACAGAGGAGTTTTCACTTTCATGTTTCTCAGTAAAATGACAAGCTGTGTTTTTTCGATAGAGAGAGAGAGAGAGAGAGAGAGAGAGAGACTACATTGCTACGTTGCTAAGTTGTTACATTCCTGTAACATAAGTGAGAACAGGAACTAACTTGTCTCTCGGACGTTCCACAACATTAAATCTGACTATAAACCATTAAAATTTGTGACGTGTTGTTCATTAATAAATTAAACATTGTAATCGTTGAGAAATTTGCTGTGGTATAAGTGGAAAAACACACTCCACCTAATACATTATTGAGAATTGAGGATTGAGAAGCTAGTGTGCTAGATATTAGCTAGCTAGATCTAGCCAGTGTGCTAGATTTTTATTATTTTTTTTTTTTTGTTGAAATTGTTGAAAGTTGCATCAGTTAACGATAAATTCATTAGCTAGTCTACCAGGCAATTAAAACCTTAATGACTATGCTAAAAAGCAGTAGCTAATGTACTAACACACAACCAGGTAATTAACTTGTTAAGGGCATTAATGCAGACTAAGGAAAATATGAATATGATATGAATCACCGTGTAAGGGTCAACTGTGCAGCCATAGTCCCTATCCTTTCCTGATTAAGTCGTACAACGTCACGATAGCGACTTCGACAAAATCATTGGCAGAAGTTTTGGCTTTGATCTGTTATTTTCTCTCCTCACATTGCACGTAAAATATATCATTCAAGTTTGGACAGAGTCTTTTATTTCTCTCGGTATGTTGGAATGCGAGGTGACTGCGTGTAGTAAGCAGGATGATGGCTTTGCTTTGCATTTTATTTGGCTCCATTTCATAAGCGTTCCTTTCTGAAAAGATCGTCTGTCACATGTGCATGCTTATTAATCCGCCCAGTAAAAAAAAACATCTCCTGTCAGCCAGATCGCTCCTCGGCTGATGTGTGTCGCACCTCATCGAGGTACATTGCACCATCATGTTTACACACACATTCCAAATGACAATATGTGTTTTGCAAAAGTCAGTAGGAATTAGGATTTATTTTCTTTCTCCGGTTGTTGAACCTATTTGTCCTCCAGGCATCTATGCAGAAAGAAGACTAATAGACTGCTGCACATGAAATCTGCTTGTCTCAGGTGTCTGGGCTAGTGGTTTGTCCACCCCAGAGCAATATTTTAAATAGTTATTGTACTGGAAATCTTAATAAATGGTGAGAGAATTACTGTAAAATATATGTAAACTGATATATTTGTATACATAGATCTTTTTTATGTCTGGAGAATGTGAGATTCTGTTTTTTTACTGGTAGAAGTAGACTTCACTTCACCAGCCAGGATGAGTTTCCTCCTGTGGGCTTGGCACCCAAGGTCTGGTGGTAATATTATGGTTAAAAGCTAATTTTTTTTTCTCATCTGCTCTTCACAGTGACTGCTTTTAAAGACATATTTATCTACAGTGTGCATAGTGCATGTGTGCTGTAAATGCAGAACGTATTTCTGACAAACATGGACTGGTTTGGGGTTTGGGTGGTGCGTTTGAACCTTCAGGCGTAGCTGTAGGTGAAGCATCACTGCATTCTGCTCAGGCATGAGCGGCTCTGGATGGGGGTGGGGGAGAAGAAACCGCTGACTCAGAGCTCCAGTTTGCAGAACGAGGACACGCACAATACACACAGCTGTTGGATTTGCCTCTCTCTCTATTGCTGTCTTTTACTCAGATCCAAATATATACATATGAGTAGTATATAGACAGCTTTGCCTACATGTTCATCTATACATTAGGTTTTTGTTCTCTCTCTTTTCATATTGATATGGGTGTGTATACTTGGTGTAGTCTGTTTGTCTTTGTGGCTGTCTCGGGTCTCCATTAGCGAGCGGTCTTGACAGAACTGAAGAGCTGGTGCTGTCTGATGTCCTCTAATTCTGCTGACTCGCTATATCGAGCAGGAAGGGATCAGCTGGCTGTGCTGTCATTTGATTGATCTGAATTCTGTGTGTGTGTGTGTGTGTGTGTGTGTGTGTGTGTGTTTGCAGTTCTCATAGTGCTATGCCCTTCTTTTTAGTGCATTGCTGCAATACAGGGTCAGCCATTCTATTTTTGGGGCTGCTGTACCGCATGCAGAACGATGCTCGGCTGCATCCTAAATAATTCCCTCTTGCTGAAGGCGAACACAATTTATCATCTAATACGAGATGATCATTTTATTTTCAGCCTGTTGGATTATTAAATGTCTCAGTTTTCACTGAGGTGAGAAAGCAGTAGATGAGCTCAGTATTATCAGTAGTTCTACAATCAAGATGGTAGTCAAAGAACATGGAGCATAAAGAGAGTCTTATCTCGTAGGGTTGGTAAATACTTCAGCACTGAAGCGTATTCAACGTGAAGCAGCGTGCTATTCCCTGAAATCCTAAACAGCGTGTAGGATTTGTTGTCATCAATGCGTAAACTTTAGGCAAACACTGCTTCGTTGAGGTGGTGAGGTGTGACCCTTCTTCCAGGGTTTCACAATAATATTGCCAAATAATCCTTTAATCTGACTGCAAACCTGGCATCACCCTGATGCAGCACTGTAATGCATAAAAATCTGTGTATTTCAGAGAGAGTATGCAGTGGGTGGGGCTTATTCTATATTCTCAATTAAGACATGGCTGTTTCTGTGGAGGGAAAAAAAAAAATCCAAACTGTCCCCTATCTGGTGGACTTTCATGTGGCATCTATGACTTAGAACCAGGACGATTTCTCGTTACTTCTGTATTGACCTTTATTTTAGTGGCCACGTTCACATTAAATGCAGGTATGAAGGCAGACATGTATTCGACTCTCTACACACAATGTCCTGATGTATGCACATATACGCAGAGGCAGAAGTATAAACCAGACCAAGTACAGCAGCATCATCGCATTACCCCTACTGTGCATGATTTCCACAGACAGGGATGCATGGAACTAGCCATTGGCATTTTTATGTTTGTTTTGAAAGGGATTAATGTCCACACATGATTTGATGTGATATGTACCAGCAAAGATGGCTAAGTTAAGTGACAGAAAAGATCCTTTAGGCAGTCAGTAGCTGGAGGATTTTTATACGGCAGTGAATACAAAGGTCTCGGATAAACCAGGGACCTATCACAAGGCAACGCCCCCAATACCTTTTTTGAAAGTGTAGTTTTCAGAAAGAATTTTGTAGTAGCTCATGACAAAAACAGAAGAAAATCACTTTCTAAAATATCAGTTCAGCTCTATTAGTTTCTGGGGGTGGTGTCTGTTATTAAATGCCTCTTCTGTGATCTGGAAATTTTCGCATCCGGACAGCTATAACTGAACACTCAGACTGAGTTGCTGTCAGATTCAACCCCGGCGTTTGATGCTTGCTTCATTTACACAAAAATCATGACAACCATGACAAGCTTAATCGTTGCATTCCTAACACAGTTATGGGAACGCTCGCCATCAGTAAGGAGTGTGTGGCTGCCTCCAGGTTATGAGCGTTTTGCGAAAACAATTCTCATTTTAACACAAAAAGGCACAGGACCACTCTCATTAAAGTGTCTTGCCTATCTGTCTCACTCCTAAGGCCGAGTGCACACTGCACAACTTCCAAAATCTCTGAATCACTGACCCTTTCATACTACATGACCTTAAATCAGTTTGTGATCAGTTGTTTGGTGTTCTAGGAAATTGCACCACATGATCGCTTGCAGACGAGGTTCACACACTACACAGTCATTCACCTAGAGAAAACTCTGCCTAAGCATGCCCGAACTCCAAATCTCACTTTTACACAAAAATAAAATCGAGACCTGTCTCTCATGTGACTGTCACCATTTTACACAGAAACAAGAAAAAAGAGAAATAAAGGAAAATGTGGAAGAAATATTGGTTGGGGAGACATAGACAGTGAGGACTGTCTGTTCTGCAAAGAGAACTGGAGGTTTTTTTTTTTTGTGCGTAACCAGGAATCATATGGTGTTTGTTTTGTTTTTTTTACTGTTTCTAGCAACCGTATGGGTCTGACATGCTGAATGATTTCTGTTATTATATTTTGTCCTCACCTTTCCACACGAATAGATGGATGATAAACTAGAATCAGGGATCTGTTTCACATGAGCACAGAGGAATTTGATTTCCTCTCAGACTCCCATTGGTTGTTTCTCATCGCTTCGCTTGCAACTATTCGGTGATTCATCGCTGAGAAAATCAAACATCATTGAAAATATTCAAGCCCCAGGGATCGCTTGTAGGCTGAGAAAATTGCATCGCTGAATCATTTGCACTTCATGAGCAGTTGCAGTGGAAATGCACAGCAATGGGGGTAGTCACTGAGCCCTGTAATTAGTCAGCGAGTGGGAAATCGGAGCTAAAATCAGTGTTTTAAATCCAGTGTAAATATGAAAATAATTCAGTGGTGCAAAACAAACAGAATTATTTCTCCATGACTGCACAAACTGAGATCCTTCTTGTCATATTTTTTACAGCAGTTTGTTTTTACTTAAATAATGCTTTGAATAGCAAGTCTTATGGTGGCCCATACACGTAAAAACTGATTAATAAGCATAGAAATGCAGTAGCAATTCAGGAAACACAACAGCAAATTCAGTAACACATGACCATTAACTCAAAATGAAAAAGGTAGATCCTTATTGCTCGCTGCTGATTGGACATGCCATATGACTATCACATTAGCCTAGCGAACAACCCGGCTACCTTTAGGCAGATTTTCAGCATTCAGCATTTGTATACGTATATGCGTTCAAAGTTGACAACATATCTAAATGAACATCATACGAAAGCCCTTGATAAAGATAAGCATGAATAGAAAATTCATTTCCTCTCATTTTCCTCCTACTGTAAACATCCTCCACCTCTCTGTTTTCTGTGATCTCTCAAGACTGACAGGCACGGTAGCCAATCAGCAACGAGCAGGTGCTGTTCAGCAAGGACCTACCCCCTCTGTTTTCATTTTGTTGTTGTGGTTTGTTGTTGCATTTTCTGATTTGTTAATGTGTTCTGCATTTGAATGGTGAAAAAATGGTGGATCAGACCTTGCAGAAAACATATCTGAGCTCGCCTCCTGTAACAAATTGCACAGATTGGAATTGAGTTTGGAAATAAATTTCTTTTTGTACTGGAAAGAGATTTGACTGTTTTTTTCTTCTGGGTAAATCCCCCTCAAATCACCAGATATTTAAAAAATTATTCCCCACAGACCATCTCAGATTTGCTTCATACTTTCTGGAAATATCATCACTATTCCCAATAAATAGTGTGCAAGATTTCAGGCTTGTATCTGCAGCAGTTCCGGAGATATAGAGGCTTTAAAAAGGGGCGTGGCCTTAATTTTGCTGTAAAAATGAGCGCTACAGAAAAAGTTCTATAAGTTATTTGAACTATTCATGCTATTATGGCTGTATTTTTTTTTCCATGCTTTGGTCCTCTAAAAACACATCTTTCAAATTTTCAGATTTTCATACCTAATACTCATGTTATAGTTCTTTTTTTAGCAACTAGGTGAATGTCTGAAATAAACTTTCTGATTTATGAGGTGTTAAAAATGAAAGAAATGATGTATGACAAGGTCTCAAAAGCTAAGGCATTTCCTCTCGTAGTAAAACATGGCATATTTGATAACTTAATTAATATAGTTTGGTTCATATTTGTGCATTTGTTAATTAAAACATGTTCTTTTAAGTGGTGTAATTCTTTTTATGGTAGAACTTGTCATGTATGGGCAATATGCCTCCAGTGCTTTCACCTGGATTGACTCTTTTGTTAGGATTGATTTAAAGAAAACTGGATGGGTGTCAATATTGGCTGATACTCAAGGTTTCAATAACGTCAATATCGGAAAAGGAAAAGTGGTATCATGCCACGTTTACCGTGCCACCATTGTTCACATTGATCATCTTTGGTTCAAGATGGCTGAAGGCTAACTGGCTTTAGTGCTCAATGCTTTTAGTATAGCAGCGAAGGTCAGGTTTGGTTCCTGTCACATTGGTCTCATTACGAGTGCTGAGAGAGTCTCCGACCTGCCGCAGGAAGATGGAGGGGGTGGAGTTGTAATAGTGGTGAGGGATTAAAGCATCCACAAGCCTGTTTTAACCTAGCTGTGGTGCTAACAGTTTGGTCCTGGAATGATATTGTGCTTGGATATGCATAACAAATCAAGCCTTGTGTGTGTGTGTGTGTGTGTGTGTGTGTGTGTGTGTATACACTCTTTGGAAATTCATGACTTGTTCCCTTCCTTACCGTCTACTGCTTATCTGTTCACCAGGCAAGATGTTTTGCAATATCTCTTTTGTGAGCTGATCCTCTCTCTACACTTTTCACGGAAGCACTCGTCGGGACATGTTTTGTCATAATGCATATTTTCAGGATAGCTGTGGGTTTATGACCCAGCCATGACACCTTTCTTCCGCAGGTTATAATTAGTGCTTTGTTCCCAGCCTAAGGGATCGGCTTTGGCCTACAAAGTGTCTGTCCTGGAACACTGCAGAGAAAATGTTTACATGCTGTTTGTGTATATTTATTACTTATCCTTGTATTCTCGTATATTTTTGTGCCTTTAAGGTCATTGTGGCCTCCTGTTCAGGGCTATCAGAAGTTCATTTTTCATTTTTTTCACAGGCTGTGTGATGTGGAGGGAAAATAGGATGTGGGTTAGAGGAAGGTATAAATACACAAGTAGTCCTTATTCTCGAAGATCTTACTGTGAGTCTTCTTTTGTGAAGCTTTATTTTTCATTTATACAATACATAAACAAATAAACTTCTTCTAGGGAACACGGGGTGACAGTGGCAAAGAAAAACTCCCTGAGAGGACATGAGGAAGAAAACAGAGTCCAAAGGGAACCCGTTCTCTTCTGCGTGACGGCGGATAGTGGGATTTTCAATTTAGTGGATATTGCTAATGTTTGAATATCATGGGAGATCATTTGCACTTCTGTCCTGATAAGTCAGCAGCTGATGTATCAGTGTGTGTAGACCAGTATTTTAGTCTTTTAATGAAAATACAAAGGTGTTTTTTGGTCACTTTTTGGTCAAATTTTCGTGCATCCCAGTATTCGAATTTTTGGAGGCCATCTTATATTACGGTCATTTCATTCTCATTCTCAGGTTAATAAGTTTGCCAGTTTTTCGATACGCTTTCCTGCTGTTTGTGTTCCTTTGAAGACATCATGACCAGCTAGAGCGGGATTCAGTGTTCCATGTATTTTGTGTTTTGTAGGGTTTCACTAAAGGGAGATTCTCAGCCTTTATTAACGAAGTGGAAATGCTGAGCTAACATCTGGGTTTGTTTAGTGGCATAGTTTGACAGAATGTTTCGAATGTAGGTGCATAGAAGAAGAGATACATACAAATAGATGATACTTGGACTATTTCTCAGGATGTCATGTTTTCAATTTTTAAAAAGGTTAAATATAAATCAGATTTTGTTAATTTGCCTTTTCACACACTTTGCCCCCTCAAGCTGGGCCGCATGTGAACGCTCCAAATCAGCTCGGGACGTGGTCTGAGTACGGTTCGTTTCAAGTCAGCTTTGTGGTTGACGCATTGTGAAGAGCAAGCGTTTATTGGAAATAGACTGAGGTCTCATAAGAGCTGAACCAGCGAGTGAGCTGAGTGCGCTTTCAAGGCTAGGGACAGTATGAACACAAAGAGAGCTGAGTTCTCTTTATATCAGCTTTAACTCTTTATATCACTTTAAGTGGACTGAGTTTGGTTCTTTTATAGAGGGACATACATGAAAACACCCTTAGTAAATCAGCACAAAGATCGAACAGACTTAAGGTGTGTTCTCACTAGTGAGAGGCAAAGTGACAGGAGACCATTCATTATTTAAGAACATGGATGACACACAGAGCCACGATACTGAGATTTCTGAACTTTATGCAAATTAGGCAGTAAAGCAATAAATCCAAACAATTGCCTCAATTGATTCCTCTGACCAACTGCATGGCGCGCATGGAGCATATTTCACTTCCCCCTCTCACAACTTCAGTTCTTACCTGCAGTGAATTAGTTCCATCAAAAAATGGAAGAAAAACTTATAAACTTATAATCTTATCCTGTTATATATGACCTCTTGTTAAATGTGTCTAGAGATTTTATGAAGAAAAATAAAGCTTGGAAGGAAGTAGTGGAGATCGTTGGTGTCTCTGGAGAGTGTATTGTAGTACAAGTACAGGAAGCTTCTGCTGCTAATCTGCTAATAGCTAATACAAAGAGCAAATTGTGCATTGTTTAATTTGTGTAATTCACTAGCTAGGAGAAGATACAATATATAAATATATAGGTATATGGAGGTACGTCTGGTGAGTGTATGTCGCTAGTAGTGCTAGTCGCTAATAGTAGTCGCTAGTAGCGCACACAGCTAATCTTTTAACAAAGCTAATACAATGTCTGGCATGTAATGTGCATCAAATGAGCAACTTTCCCACTTTTTATTAAAATAGTACAATTCGTTTAAAATATATTTTAAAGATAAATAAATTGTATACTGTTGTAAATCGCAGATAAGAGACAAGCTACAAGCGACGCGTGTGACTTCTCTCTCACTAGTGTGAATGCAGGGTTACAATGCACACACACACACACACACACACACACACACACATATATACCTTAACAAAGCAAACAAGTGCAGACTGACAAATGCTAAAACTGAAGTGTTGAACACAATGAGTGTAACACAACAGTAAGTAAAAGAGAGTTTGATATTTATTGGTGATTATGTTCACACAATTATGTTGCACATAAAAACAGTCTTTATTTGTGTCATTTCCCTATGAAGGTGGCAGTCAATCATTATTTTCCACGAAATACGCCTTTTCACTCCGAAATAAGTTGGAGTGACTTATAGAAATAGAAAATCATTTCTGTGCCTGTTTAAGGAATAAATATGAAAGGCTGCATGATGCATTTCTAGAACAGCTTTCGTGGTTTTCTCTGCTTCATGGTGCAGTGGGGTTTTTAACCACAAGCCCTTTGTTAAAACTCTTCACCTGAGGCTCTGAGACTCCTGGATCATAGATCCCTGATTCTCGGTGTGGTCTGTGTTTGTGTTTTTCTCAGAAGACCATTCATACAGAAGTCGTAACACAATCTAGATCATCTGTGTATGGCTGTGTCTTATGGAGACTGTCCTGTCTTTGTGCGTGTGCTACTCTTTTTGTTCTTTAGAAGTCTGAGGAACATTTTTAAAGCAGGAGAACATTGCTTTTGAGGTTCAGTGTTGTATAAACCCAATTTAACGCCTCATTGCATGTGTATGCAGTATGAAAGTGATTCTCGAGCACATTTCAATATGTTTAGATAGTATGAATGATTTACAGCTTTCCCCTGTCCCTGATGAGTGTGTGTGTTTGTGTGTGTGTGTGTGTGTGTGTGTCACTCCCCACAAACTGCATGAATTACAGGGCTTCTACTCTGTATTTGATTTTGGCTAGCTGTTCTCTTTTAATATCACCAACCGCCTTCACATCACATTCTGCTCATGAATGAAAGCCCACAGCATCAATTTACATCTGTAATTTATCCACGCAGTGCCACAGTCTATTCGAGACAAAGTTAACCACTAGGGAGTTGCTCTCATGGTTCTCAGACTCGTGTGCGCTTGCTGAAGCCATGTACGCTATTTACATTTACATTAGTGCCAATTTAAAAAAAAAAAAAAAACAAGAAGATATCACTGTTTGGATTTAAGTGGGAATGGCTTTGCTTGCTTGCTTTCTTCATCCCTCCCTCCCTTATCTTTTCTTTTCTTTTCTCTCCAGATGTAAAAGTGCCATCACTATGTGAATTCCAGCTCTGAGAGATCCTTAACCTCGGCTACATTACATTATTTTTTATCTGTAACTGCCTGCAATATTTTCTAAAGAATTCAGTTGCTTCTCATTCATTCAATCATTCATTCATCTTCAATAATTGATTTATCTTGGTCAGGGTCGTGCTGAACCCGGAGCCAACCCTGGATGTGAGGCTTTACCTGGTTCTTTTATCTCATTCCTTCGCAGTTCCAACAGAATAGTGTGCGTCCTGTCCATATCTGTATTTGCATTTTCTTTGATTTTCATTTATTTATTAATTTTTTTCTTATACAATTTTATCGTATCTGGTTTTTTTTTTTTTTTAATTATTATTATTTTATCTTTTTGACTTCTTGACTCTTCATTTTCCAAATAGCAAATTCATGTTTGGATATATTCCTCATATTTATATACTGTAATATTTTATAGTCGTAATAGTTGTATTGTTATTTAAATACATATAAACTACAACTACAGAATACTACTCATATGTTGAAGTATTCTATTAATATTATCATGGAGTCATTGGTGTGTTTTTTTTGCACTGCTAAATGCCTCTAGACTCTGGAAGGTGGCAGGAGAAGCCATTTCCCAGGTCCTTCATTCTGCTCAAGGCGGCATTTTTGTGCTTTTACCTCACCGCGACCGTAAATAATTTCTCTTATGGCTTCCAGATGTCCCATTGCCAGATCTGCAGGACAACACACACACAGAGCACATATACACACACAAATACATGTATATACCACTTTGTGGACTTCTCTACATCCCTTGCTACACGCTCCTCAATTCTGAACAGAGAGAAAGGCAAATTTATATCAGCGCTCACTGTTTCTCAGCCAGTTGTGGAAATGTTTTTACAGTCTCACACTGCAGCAAGTTCACTCCGGTTACTTTCATTCAGAGTGCAGGTGGGATTGAATGATCAGTCCAGTATCACAGTTTTCTGTGTATCACGGCACCTAAAATGCAGATACTGGGTTTCTTACGACTGCACGTTTTCAAAATGGATGACATAAATGATGTGCAACAGCAGTGGCAGTGTAAATATAGGTTTATTTGGTCATGATCATTATCAAGGTTGCTCTTTGCCATAAGCAATTTATTAATGTATTTATGTTTTCCATGATTTGCACATTTTAAAGGTAGAACACTGTTTTAATTATGTTTCATGTGTTATACTATAATTTTCCTTATCATGCTTTCACCACAGTGCTGTCGAATGCTCTATTCTGATTGGTCAGAAGATGTCGAGTTTCTGTAACAGTAGTTCGGCCTAAAAAACGAGTCACAGGTTTATATTAATGAGCTTGTTCTAATGCATTATCATTTTATGCATGGCAAATGCTCATAATAAACCAATCAAAACATTGAAAGTCTCCTGGACAGTGGACTTCTGCACTTTGTGAGAAGATCCTTTTTTTTTTTTTTTTTAATTTACTTCAAATGAGGTAAATAATGTGGGGGAAAAACACATTATTTCTGGATGAGGTGTGTCCCTTGACTTATAAGATTTGTTTCAAAAGAATATCCTACTTTTTTAAGGTCAAGAAAGAATCTGTGGTACTAAAAATGATCATATTTCTGTTTAGGATGTCTCGTTTTTTTCAAGGAAAAAAATAACACTTTGAATGTGTAGCTGTGAATTTGGAAAAATTTTGCTGTGGCCACAAACTGGAACAAATTGCATAGCACGTCATTATTAAAAGCGTAAGTAGTGTTGATGTAGCCACTGTTCAAGTGCTTCCATGTGGGCTGAGTCAGTGTGGAAGTGTAGAAAGGTTTTTTTCCCCACAACTGGCTTTCTCCAGATGAAAACATTCACAAGTCATTCTGATACATGATAGATGGTAGATGAGAGATTTTGAGCCTCCTCTTTTATAGCCTACAAAGTTCTTCTTGCAATCACATGGCAAAAACAAAGCAGGGTTCTTCCTAGGTCACTTGGAAAAAGACTTTATTTTTTAAATTTTAAACAGAAGTGTGGGTGTATGATTGTGTTTGTGATGCGGATAAAGGCGACCCACTTCTTTATCAGAGCGCTGGCCTGAAATCTAGCGCCTGCCCTTTTCAGCTTCCAGTTTCCACTGCTCCTCAGAGAGTTGGGCTCCTTCATCCTGGATGTAAAATAGGAGACAAGTCAGTAATAACGTTCCACAACAACAGTAACTGTTGTGTCTACTGTGCCAGTGTGACAGCCCATTTGAGGAGTAACGTGTTTAAATGCAGTGTCACTTTTGGAAGTTGGGCTGCTCAAATGGTCATAGGATTGTGCCTCAGATTCCTGTTCATGGCTGACAGGACTGGAACACGATGTGGTCTTCTGCTTGTGTGGCGCCTCTGCCTCAAGGTTTGACGTGTTGTGCATTCCGAGATGCTTTTCTGCTCACCATGGTTGTAAAGAGTTGTTACTCGAGTTATGCTATCCTTCCTGGCAGCTCAAACCAATCTGGCCATTCTTCTCTGACCTCTCTGATCAACAAAGTGTTTCCACCCACAGAACTGTCAGTTCGTGTGTTTTTTTTCACACCATTGTGGGTAAACTCTAGAGAATGTTATGCGTGAAAATCCAAGGAGTTTCTAAAATACTCAAACGAGCCTGTCTGGCACCAACAACCAAGCCATGGATAAAGTCACTGAGATCACTTTTTCTTCATTCTGATGTTTGATGTGAACTATAGCTCTTGACCTGTATCTGCATGATTTTATAAATTGTGCTGCTGCTATCTGATTGGCTGATTGGATAATTGGATGAATGTACAGGTGTGAAGGTGTTCCTCATACAGTGGCTGGTGAGTGTATGTCTAAAGATGCATAAAGCAGCTCTTTCCTTGCTTTTTTTAAAGTGATTTTTTTGGTATTGAGTATAAATGTGCCATAATGTTAGAGCTGTTGCTTGTTGCCTTCAGTTTAATTTCAGTGTCTGTGACGATTAAGCAGCTTTATTTCCATTCATCATGTCCACTCCTGCAGCCATTGACAAAGTCCTTGTTATCCTGTGCATCAGGTGGTTTTAATCCCAGCTCCTCATATGTGATTTGATATCTCTTATACATGATTTCCTTTTGGTAATCGGTACATTTGGAAGTTTACCTCCACCCATTAGCATTTGTTACTGAGGTATTTCAGCATTTTGAATTGATGCTTATCTGATCACATCTTGTCTCTATACAGCCAAACCCTTCACAACGATGGTGAAGCAGATGCGCCTACACAAGGAGGACTTTGAGATCCTGAAGGTGATTGGTCGAGGAGCATTTGGAGAGGTATGCATACACCACGTGTAATGAGTTATTCCCATTTCCTCCATAAAGCCCAACGTATCATTTTAGCACAGGATCAGGCCTTATAAAACAATTTTGGAATGCCTCAGTGGATGGTATTAATTTACTAAGAACAAAAACAGCCCAACGTGCTGTAGGATAGTCGGCTAACTGATCATAAATCAAATTACATAAAAGTGTACATGTCTGCACATTTTCTTTTTGTTTGAGTTGGCGAGGGTAGGCGACAGTCTGTTCCTCCACGTACATTTCTTTTTCTTTTTTTTTAATTCTCAATATTAGCCAATGGGACAATGATTCATCAGTATGGAGAATGTTTACATTGTAATATCAGCTTCTAGAGTGCAAAAACATATTTGATCAAGATCTTAAAGGCTTAAAGGTGGAGTTTTAGGATCCTTGATTCTTTGTAAGCATGCAAGAATGTTTATTATACTCAGAAGATGGGTAAAGGGCCCTCTTCAGTACATCTGTAGAATAACTGGTAATGTCACTCAACATGATGCATTCACTGGGGCATGTGTGGAAGACAGGTATGCCAAGAAAGCCAATGCTTTTGGATTACATGCCGAGACCTGGTTGTTGAGCATTGGCCCTGTGAACTAGACGGCTCTGGAGAGAAGCCCAGCATTGAAGCCCCCATGGCTGGCTCAACACACCTTTTTATTGGGGTTTTATTTCACAGTAACTCAGAAAACTGTGTTGTGTCTCTCAGCCTGTGCCAGCTTAGCCTGCATTGCTTTAACACATGAGAACATTCAGAGCCAGAGTCAAAAATATCCAACTGATTTGGCAACCTGCCGCAAATTAACATGGTATTTTATTCATTTGTGCTAAGGCGCATTCTGAGTCTCGCCCTTCCTGTCAGACACAGCTGGAACCAGCAGCATATGGTAATACAGCAATCTTGTTATATTATGGGGCCTTTTCCAAGGAAGTAAAGCTGAGGGGAACTCAGCAGGGAAAAAGATTTGGGACAAGTTATCTTCACGCTCCAGGGGGATTCAGTGGGGTTGGGATATTTGAGTGACCCTGAGTTTGGAACAGGAGTCCATTTTTACCAGGGGTTTTACATTATGAGTTCTGTTTATTTAGTAGCAAGCCATCCCAAGCCATCTAATTGTGATACTTACCAGGACTAACAGGACTCCTGGAGTTCAGTTGAAGTACAAGTGAAATAGAAATCAAACATGGAGTCGTTTACAAAGACAGTGTGGCGGTGCAAATCCTGAAATGACACTCAGCAGTGGCCTTATTCTTTCTGTTCTTATAAAGCTTTCTATGTTTTAATTGTTTCACAGGAGTGGCCTGATGAAAGCCTCAGACTGAGGAACTGGCATTTTAAATGTTAGGGAGCAAAGAGAACCGTGAAAGCTAGTCCACCACGAGTAAAGCCAGAGGCCAAGAGCAGCGCGTTCCCTCCCTGATCAAATCACCATGTAGGGAACAAAAACACTGCCAAAGAATTAGTGTTGTGTTACTGTATGCCTAGTGGGCACTGCACAACTTTTGAAATCCTACACTACATGACATTTAGTGCCTGCGGTCTGCTGTGTGGTTGATGTAGAGGTGCGCACTAAAGAAGCGAGCGCAACGGTTTCCTGTTGGTGTTCCACCAGTGAGTGAAAGCTAATTGTCAGAAGAAAAAAAATCACAAAATCCATTCCCTTTTTTTCCTTTCTCTTTTTGTTAAATTTATTGTCAATTGTAATTTAAGGTCCCATGTCATTTCCTCTCTAAAACTTAGTTACATAATACTGTCTGGTAAGAACTTCTTTCCAGTATCTTAACATAGTTCCTGTCAATTTCAACCCACACTTCCATTAACTGGACGCAAGTCCGTGCACACTTGTTCTTGTGCGCAACCTGCGGACGTTGTATAATGAGGTGCTGCGACTGATGGATGAAAATCTTTTTTTTCCCTCTGCAAAGCTTGCAGTTTAAAAGTAAAAATGATGTGTTTCTGTTTTGAAACAATGTGCTTGGGTCATTTAAATTTGCTTAGGAAGAAATAAAATAAAATTTTAAAAAAGCCCTGACCAGAATTCTGAGTCCAAGTCCTCTCTTGGGCATTTTGTATGGAATATTTTCAGTATATTTTATTTTCATACACGTACAAAAAAGGGAAGTGGTGGCTCACTGGTTAGGGCTTTGGGCTGCTGCTGCTCTGATGGTCATGAGATCAAATCCCTGCAACACCAATCTGCCATGGTTGGGTCTTTAACCAAGACCCTTAATCCTCAACTAAACTGCAGTTGTATCCTTTCTCAATTATAAGCTGCTTTGGATAAAAGTGTTAGGCAAATGTAAAAACATGTCCTCTATTTCCATTTCCTTGAGTTGCTTGTACTGCTTTTTGTTAATAACTTTGTGAATTGTCTTTGGGCTTTGGAAAGATATTAAATTCAAATGATTTGAATGAATAATTCATTCATTTATTAATTCTATGAACTTCCTGTGAGGAGTGAGCGGTTGTTTGCAGCTCACAGGGAGACATGGCTAGTGTAGTTAGAATGGTGTTTAATTAAAAAAAAAACATTTAAACAATCTCAAACATAAAGTTTCACTGTTAGGTCCTAAAAACAAAAAAAAAGAACAAGAGCTTCTTTTCTCTCTCTCACCGTATTCCAGTGATGTTTAATGCCGTATGAATGAGAACTTCAATGCAGACGTTGTGGAGACTGTAAACATTGGACTCATAGTTTTATGTTGCAGTTGTGCAGAGACTCACTTTGGCTAGTTAATGATCTTAAGATGACAAGCACGATGATGTTGTTTTAGGATGAAATTTGAAGCTTAAGAGCTTCGAGCAGAGTGTACAGATGTGGAGGTGAGAAAGCTGGACAGATTAAAGGAACACTAAAACATTTCTCTCTTTAGAGATGAACGAGGGATAATAAAAGAAAAATGGCATTGTGGCTAATAAAGGAAACTTTGAACCAAAGTGAAAAATAGACCAACATGTTCATTATGAAGATTATTGTACAAGGTGGATTTTTTTTCCCTTTAAATGCTTTATTGTTGTCATTATCATTGCCACCGCTGACAATGCTCTCGTTCACAGGTAGCTGTTGTGAAGGTGAAGAACGCAGACAAAGTGTTTGCCATGAAGATCCTAAACAAATGGAAGATGCTGAAGAGGGCTGAGGTGGGCATCGCTTTACAACCCCAGCTTCTTTTTTCCAGCACACTGAAATGGGTTCGGGGTTTTGGACGTAAAGCTAATGATCTTTTCATAATTAACCTGAAATGTTTATGAGCTGAAGTGTTCTTGGAGTGTTCAGGATCTCATAGATGAGCACTAATCCTTATCCTTATCCTTGATTCATTTTACTGGAACGTATGCAAATCAATAACAAATGGGTTGCATTCTATGACTTCATATTGCACAGATGAAGAGTTTAGAAATACACTGACTTCCTGTGACAGTTTTGCACCTTCCTTTCTCAGACGGCGTGTTTTCGGGAGGAGCGGGACGTTCTGGTGTACGGGGACAGCCAGTGGATCACCACTTTACATTACGCCTTCCAGGACGAGAACAACTTGGTGAGGAATTTCCCACGATTTTATTGGGTAGTAATATCGTTGGATTCAACGTTATTGCAGTCTACAGAGGAAAGAGCAACCACACCATCAGTGAACTTTCCGATTCTCTTAAAGATATTAAGATCTTTGCATTGAAAAAACCAAAAGGTGGTTACTGGCTGCTGTCTGGCTGTCGATGTCAGATAAACCTGGGAACTGAAAAAGATGGGTTTGTCCCTGAATCTACTGTTATCGACAGAACGTTTCAGGGGAAATGATCTCACAGCTGGTGTGTGTGTGTGTGTGTGTGTATAGATGTTTTTGACTCCTGCTGAGAGAGACTTTCCCATGTCTGTGTTTATGGAGCAGGGGAAAGAGGGAGGGGGTGATTTTAACAAATGATATTCGTAGCTGCAATGAGGGGAAATTTGTTATGGCATTCAAAGATCTCTGTGTTTCAGCGTCTGACTGCTCGTCTGTTTTATAAGTAGATTGGCACGATTGTGGTGCGGAAGTGATGCGACTAAACAGGGCGCTTTAGTTACAGTCACAGTCTGCTGACTGCAGAGACTAAAATTGTTATTTTGATTAAGGTACAAGCAATTGTGGCGTGCAATTTGTGGGAAAAGAACACGAAGAAAGCCTGCAGAGAGGATTTGAGGTATTTAGATGTGAGATTAAGTGTGAAGTAGAAAATAGGTCTGGGTTAAGGAGTGATGGAAGTATATCAGGAAAGGGAATGAGATGAAG
Organism: Pangasianodon hypophthalmus; assembly: GCF_027358585.1. Taxonomy (NCBI): domain Eukaryota; kingdom Metazoa; phylum Chordata; class Actinopteri; order Siluriformes; family Pangasiidae; genus Pangasianodon; species Pangasianodon hypophthalmus. The sequence goes on along the minus strand of NC_069728.1, from coordinate 2,794,167 downwards.
GGATGACAACTCGGGAATTTTGTGCGGTCCTCTCAACTCCGAGTTCAGCAAGTGACGTCAAATCAACATGGCTGCTTACAGCGTCAGCAGGAAACTACACAGCACTTCTTACTGTTATATGAGATATACTGTATATACTTTCATATTTGCTTTAGATCGATCAACATACAGACATATTCGCTTGTTACATATCTGCAGTTCGCTGTTTTGAGGAGGAAAATATACATCACTCATCACAGTTAGCTGGCTAGCTTGTTGCTTACAAAAGATGAACATGATGGCGTGGTTTTTTTTTTTTTTTTTTTTGCTTGAATGCTGATAATGACATCATTCCAAGCTCTGAACTCCCACTTCTGAGGTAATCAGCATAAGATGCATTCATAAGGTCTGGGTTCAAGCTGCCAGTGTAGGGCCTTTAAACCTATCTGTTCTAGAGGCACCATAACACATCTGACCCCAACTTCTTCTTCTTCTGTTTGCAGTGTTGCTGTACTTTTTGTTGCTTGCTGAGATTATTTTACATAATGATCACGTTTCCTGCAGTGCGACGGAAACACAAACCGAGAGTTCGTTTTTATGACAGGTTACGTCAGTGGAAATGCACCTAGTGACGTGTTTCACGTTCAGACGCTTTAGATTATCTTTCTCTATCTGTCTTGTGTGTTCCCATAGTCTCATATTAGTTTCTTCTTTCTCCTTTCTCTCTGCAGTACCTGGTGATGGACTACTACGTCGGTGGTGATCTGCTGACTTTGCTCAGCAAGTTCGAGGACCGCTTGCCTGAGGACATGGCTAAATTTTACCTGGCTGAGATGGTGCTGGCTATCGACTCTGTGCACCAGCTGCACTACATCCACAGGTGAGCCGACTGTTTCAGTCTCATCACCTTAGCTTATCGTAGCTTAGCTTCTCACTGGGACCATTCTGGAGTTTCAGGATTTTTTTTTTAATTATGTTCCCACTATTGTAAGGCTTGTAATCATAAAAATAAATGTCTTCTGATAGTGAGCATCAGTCATCATGGAATGAGAAGGAGATTTACTGAATGACCGAATGACAGTGTAAAGTGGGCGGAGCTACCCAAAGAAGTTGAGCTGAATTTAAATTTATGCAAATAAGAAGCAAAGCTACGTGGCAGTTTTTTGGTTCCTGTTAAATATTTATTCCTAGTAGCAGCTTCTTAACCTGTCAGTAATAATCGCTGTGTTGATGTGAACACTTGAAGTGTTTGATGAACAACGCCTGTTGTATCAGGACCAAAATTAGATAGCAGCAATCGTTAAATGCAAATGTTTATGATTTATGAACATAATATGCACGAGTCCTTTCCCTCCAGTTGAGGTAATACATCTGATTTTAGTGAGCAAAACATCTCATTTTAGTGGGAGGATGTGGTCTAATAAGTGGTTGAACTTGCATTCTGTAGGAGTGTGAAATGTAGTACGCTGTTTACGCTACAGATTTGAGCCTTGACAAAGAGCTGCTCATGAATAAAAATCACGTAAAGCAAATGCCAGATTGCTGTAGTGTAACAGGATTTTCTTCAGTCAGACACACACACGTGCGAGTGTTGCTGGGAAACCTGGCGCTGTAAATACACAGGAAGTGGCTCGTTCTTGTTTGCTTAAAGATGAGCACCGGTAGCGCCAAGCTTTACTGTGATTGATGTGTTTGCGCTCGTGAAGGGTGGGACTTTAATCAACCCTGCAGAGAGAAACACACAACACCCCCCTCCCCCAAACACCACTACCTATCCCCCCTGTAAAACACATAAACACATTCTCACATGCGTTTAGGTTTATGCACACCCCCAACACACACACCACACACACACATGCACACACAAATACACGTTCTATTCTTGCTGTGATAATTGCATGCTGGTTTTGGGGTTAGTCGGGGGAAGCAGTGAGGCGGTAATGATGGGGTGAGAGGTGTGGTCAGCTTGCTCCCGTGAGAGTTTGGCACATCTCGCTATGGGAGGGTGGGGACGGCGTGGCCAGCTCCCCTGAGAGCCAGCAGTGTGTATTAGAGGGTGTGTGTGTGTGTGTGCGCTTGCATGCTGAGTAACGTGTAAAAATAACTAGTGCACAGGCATCCTTGATGTATATTTGTATTTCAGCAAAAATAACACAGACAGACAGAAAATATCCAAATTGTGGAGCACTGAGACAGAACACAGTGCACCAAAAAAGAACAATGTATGTGAATAAATAGTAAATAAGTACAGGCTAGAAATAGCAGCATAGCACACGTTCTCTAAAAAACACTCAGATTAAGCCTCATACAGACCCCTCCGAAAGTATTGGAACGGCAAGGCCAGTTCTTTTGTTTTTTTGCTATACACTGAAGACATTTGGGTTTGAGATGAAAAGATGAATATGAGATGACAGATCAGAATTTCAGCTTTCATTTCCTGATATTTACATCTAGATGATTCTGTCATCAACTGCTGCTGTTCTCCTTGGTCGACCAGTTCCATGTCTGGTTGTTAGTACACCAGTGGTTTCTTTCTTTTTCAAGACATTCCAAATTGTTATATTGGTTATGCCCAATGTTTGTGCAATGGCTCTGACAGATTTTCCCTCTTTTCTCAGCTTCAAAATGGCTTGCTTTTCTCCCAGCTCTCCAGACAGCTCTCTGGTCTTCATGTTGGTTTATCCTTTATAACAACAAATCCTTTATAACAAAAAAATCCAGGGCTGAAACCAAGAGTAGACATTCAGAGCTATTAACTGTTTAAACAATCAATCTAACAGGGCACACCTGGGCAATAAGAAGCACCTGTCAGTCACATGTTCCAATATTTTTGATCACTTGAAAAATGGATGGGTTCAAACAAAAGGTGTTCAGCACATTTCGATGTAAATATCAGGAAATGAAAGCTGAAATTCTGATCTAGCATCTCATATTCATCTTTTGATCTCAAACCCAAATGTCTTCAGTGTATAGCAAAAACAAAAGAATTGGCCTTTGCCGTTCCAATACTTTTGGAGGGGACTATAGGTCCCAATTTTAAATAATTTCTGAATAAATGAAACAAGGAGTAGTGAATGAAACAACAGGAGGATGGAGGAAACCAAACAAATGTTAACAACAGCAAAAATTAGTTTAGACATTCGGGCTTGGAAAAAAAAATACTCAGTGAAATGAGTACGTTTTGTCAGGACGATAATCTACAAGCGTAAGGCAATATACAGTACAGAATCAAGCAGTTTCATTCCCACATGCATTGTTTAGTTGCTTTCTCAGAAAGAATCTTATTTTCTTTGTGTCTGATAATAGACATCTTATGCCCATATTTTAGATTTAGATTTGTTCAAATGCCTCCATACACACCAGCCTCATACCTAAGATGATACGATAATGCTAATTCTCTGATCAGTGCAGAAGCGGCCAGACTAGAGAGAGAGGTGCAGTGTTTAAGAGCTGTGCTCTCCTGCCCCAGATATTTGCATGAGCTCCTGCTGTGCTCAGTAAACCCTCAGCAAAGAGGAGTGGCCCATGTTTCTGTAGCCACAACTGAACCCTTCTCCACCAGACACAGCTGCATCTGTCCCTTTGTGTGTATGTGTGTGTTGTGTGTGTGTTTGGGGGTGCGTGACCACTTCATTGTGTGTGTACAGCAGGATATTGACCTGAGCCATATGCGCATTGTATTATTGATTAGTGCCATGTGTGCGATCACAGAAGTTGTGCTGAGCTCAATTTTGGTTAACAAAACCTAACGACTGCTCCTTAAAACAGCATCGCATGACTCACACTGGCTATGCAGATAACCTCGCGAAGAGAGAAAGGTACAGTAGCAGCCTCGGGCTGCAGTGCATTTGGGTTTAAAAAGTACCAGCGCATGCAGATGAGCTCAGCAAGACGTTAATTTATTGGATTGAGAGACGTATCATGAAAATTTGTAGCTTAAATGGATTCAGTGTTGCGGCTTTAATCATAAATCTGCAAAGCAGAGTAATTTCATTGCCAAAGAGACCAGCATTAACACCCTGCCTCGCTTACTTCCCATTCTTTCTCTCATTCTCATTCTTTTTCTTATTCGTAGCCGGGTTGCCAGGAAGCACACCCACATGGCTGTAACAAATGGATTAACACCACAAACCACAACAGGATCATGACCCTAGCTTGGTGTTGATGCTAGACGAGCATCATGTCTGTTTATAGTCATTACTAGACGTCTCTAAAACAGCCTCTTAAGAAAGTTGCTCAGGTTCTGGTGGTGTGTTTTTGCTTTTTTTCATATATTCTCTTGGCTTAAAGCTGCTGTAAGAAACGTTATGTTAGCATTGCATCCTAATCTCCACCAGGCCAGTGATGGAATCCATTCCACCCCCTTCAATCCCAACTCGTCTGTCCGCTCTCTCTGTGCAGTCGTAAGAAAGTATTGAAAAAAGGAACTCCGGAAAAAGCAACCCCAATAACGTCTACACTGGTTTATAGCATTATAGCATTAGTTCACTGTGCAACTGGTTGCTTGGAAAGTCCGCAGCCACAACAGTGCTTTTATCCAAGCAAATGACACTCACAGCTAAACATCTTAGTGTTGCTAATCATGTAGCTAGCAGCTTGTCATAACAACTAGACGTGACTAGAGGACACATGCACAATATTATTTTTACATATATGGCATTTTGCAGACACCCATGTCCAGAGCCACTTTTATCTCATTTTATACAACTGAGCAGTTGAGGGTTAAGGGCCTTGCTCAAGGGCCCAGCAGTGGCAGCTCAGCAGTGCTGGGACTTGACCTCACAACCTTCTGATCACTAGTCCAAGGTTTTAACCAGTGAGCTACCACTGAAAGTAACTAACAACATGATCCACCTATCATGCAGATAGGTGGATTGGCTAGGATATATTACCCCTAGGTGTGAATGAGTGTGTGAATGTGTGTGTGCATGGTACCTTGCGATGGTCTGTCGTCCCATTTACGTTGTATTCCCACCTCACGCCCAGTGTTCCCAGGAGAGGCTCTGGATTTACCCTGATAAAGGATTCAGCGCTTGCTGAAGATAAATGAATTATAATGTACTTGGGAGGGCCCTGAAGTATATAACCCGTGCAGTCCAGTGGTATTTCTCTTGAATTCTTCCACTTATGGACAGTCGGATGGACTTTATTGATCCCTGAGGGGAAATTTGGGAGGTGTAATGATTTTTCAGCATCACTGTTAATGTATGGACTCAGTAATGACTCAGTATGATCTGTGCTTGCTGGTGCCCTAACATTTCAGAAGACTGCAACACATTAGAATCTCTGTATATCTGTTCATTTGGTAGTCATGTGAGCATGTTTGGTAAGTTCTTCTGGATGAAAGCGTGCGCTAAAGGTCTGCTGGATTAAGCGATGAGTCCTGCAATGCTCCTACATTGATTGGCTGAGGTGCAATAATGATTCGTTCACACCCGTGTTAATGGATTGACTCCGAAGGGGAAGCCCATTTGTTTATTTGCTCCGAGCTTGTTGATGACTCAGTGTTGATGACTTCCAGCTCTGTAATTGCTTTACCGGCAACTCGTCTAGCTCACGCTGTTATTTTAAACATATGTTTTAGGAGGCATTTTTTAATGATGTGCTGACACATTCAGAATCAAAGAATGGAATCTTTTGGAGTGGGTTTAGGGATGCACCAATCCTACTTTTATTTCAGTGTTAATACAATCCTCTGAATATTAACCGATACTGATCCAGTACTGATATCCGAGTCCGTCTTGTTAAACATCAGAGAAGCAATGATGCACTTCAAGACAAGTTGCTCATGTGCAGGACCTGTGTTGAGTCAGTCGACATCACACGTGTTCACAGCATAAAATACACTGTATCAGTGGATCAGACTGGAAACTATGTCAAATCCGATCCACTCAAGTGTTTCAGGCCAGTTTCTGCCCCGACTCGGTATCAGATCTATTTACTCCCAATCATGGTTAGAAAATACTGAAGTAATTGTACTTCGTTAATATACTTCAGTATTAATTTAGTTACATTGTCAAGGGAAAAAACAAACTTACATTTTTATTTAGACCTTGGAAGTACTCATTACAAGTCTCAAAGGTCTCTTCTTCTCTCATCCAGCCAGTGACTGTACACTATATATCAATCGAATGGGCTCAGTTTAGCATCTAATCATTTCAGTTTAGCATCCAATCATTTCAGTTTAGCATCCAATCAAGTTTATCACTGTAGAGTGTCAGTTCATCATCTGCAGTGACCTTCTCTTGCTACACAATGTAGTTAGCTATCCATGTGCATGTGAATATGGATAATCCACAGACTGCAGTGTTGAACTTGAGCATGCACGTCCCTGGCCCTACCTCAGCAAAATGGTTCAGTATGCTGGAGAAACTCGAATAAAATGTTTTGTCTCTTGCCTCCAATGGAAAGCATGAATTCCATCTAATTTGCAAAAGCGTTGAGACAGACAAGTTTTGCTAATTTGCTAATGTTACCTGACTATAATTGACTAAGTGAGCCTGTTTTCTTTGCTAATGCCAGGTTAGACGAGCATCGATTCCAGTCTCTAACATAACTGGCTGAGCAGCAAGTCAAATTCTAGCTAAATATGGTAAATATCACAAACTTACATTGATCGAATTATGTTTTCAGGCAAAATGGCGTTGTTATTCAAGTAAAAATCAACAGTTTTAGATAAGTAACAAAAAGTTACTTTTCACATGAAAACATGACATTAAGTTAGTTTCATCAGTTAAAACATTTACTTATTTTACTTACCTTTTAATGCTTCAGTACTTTTGAAAGTAACAATTTTTTACTTTTGTAAATGCTTGAGTACATTTTTTGGCTGGAAACTTCCATTTTTAATTGAGTAAGATATAAGACATCGTCTACAGAACTATTATTTCTCAGTAATTTGGCCAGCGCTGCTCACGATGTAATGTTGTGATGCCAATTATATTAGATCAGTTATCACTTACATGTTAAAAGAAAAGTAAATAAGCCAATAAACAGTTTTTATCCACCAGACCAGAATAAATAAGGAAATTCATCATAATGTTAGCTTATGGGCTTTTGTTTTTGTTGGCTTGTTTAAAAAATTACTATTATTTTTTTTTCATTTTCAGTCAGTTGAGGTGAAGCCGAGTTCAGATGAAGGATGAAATAGTCGTACTTGTGGAAATAGCCGTGTCTATACAATGTCAATGTTTGGCCTTTATTGTGTGTGAAGTTCACAGAGTGAGAGAGTCGTCTATTACCTGTTTACTGTTCAACAACTTACTGTTTTTTCATATTGCATGTGAAGATCAGGCTTTATGAAAGATGGCTTACAACTATCAAGGTCTTCACAGCTGGATCCACATCTACATACTTAAGCACTGTAGAGCTTGACAGCAGGAGGTGGCAATCTTCTCACCTCAATTCAGCACACGCACACACACACACACACACACACACACACACACACACACACACACACACACGCATATGGGCCACACTTTTGCTAAACACTCCATTGCCTATTGTATTGCTCAGCAAAGTTAACAATCAACAGCTGTAGAAAAAATAATCTTCCATCAAATGCTGACGCATTTCTTTCATCATGGTGGAAATTCGGGAAGCACGTACACACACACATACTCATATAACACGTGCAAGTTTAAATGCTCTTAATGGCTACATTTATTGCTTGCTCTTAAGAATGCTGATTAACAATGTGCTATTATGACACTATTAAAAGCACAGAAGTGTGTGTGTGTGTGTGTGTGTGTGTGTTTCTGTGTATACCTGTGTGTCCACATTAAATGCTTCATGTATTTCAATATAAACTACACAGTCTGTTGATCTCTTTAATGATAATGAGAAAATGAATTAGAAGTAACATGGTGCCTTTTCCCGTTTTGAACTCTTAATCTATTGGAGAGCTGAAGTTGGTTAAAAAAAAAGGTGTTTAAAGGTGCACACTATAATTCACACACACAAAAAAAGTAGGTCTCTCAGTAAGCTGTCATCAGAGCAAAAGCAGAAACAGCTGGAGGAAATGAGCATGCAAATTAAAAACCAGACTAAAACTTGCTCATGCAATGATCTGTCTATCTTTAGTATAACTCCTTCATAACATATCAGCATATGTGACAAAACAGATCACAAAATCAACCACACACACACACACACACACCCACCCACCCACACACACACACACACACACACACACACCCACACACACACACACACACACACACACACACACACACACACATACATACACATATATATATATATATATATATAATATCAGGGACAAAATATTATATAATATATTTGGACATACCATAATGCTATCTTTAAGATGGCTACACAGTCACAGTTAAGTTGTAATTAAATGAGACTAAACGTTGCCAGATGTGAATCTTGGGCTTACATTTCAGGCAGCACACATTTTGGTGGTGGGAAAATATGACAAACAGTTATGATGAATGCGGACCAACCTACAGTACTTGTGGCTGTTCTGCAGCGCCACAAATGCTCCGTAATGCTGTAATGCTGTAACGCTACTACATTTCCTCAGCTTTATGAGCCTGATATTGTTAATAATGAATTATATCAGGAATAGAACACAGTGGGGCTTGCAGTTATAGAAAAAAAATCAACAATGGGGCGATGTGCTGCGGCCCGACATGAAGTGGAGTTACTGTTCACCCCGAAATGATTATTTCTCTATAACAACATGTCCTGAAGTGTTTCCTTCCTCTTATATCAGAGCAATTTGCCAAATATACAGTTTTTTAAAATTTATTAATGAACGACACAACTAAGACAAGTTAGTTTATTCTTTCACTTATAGCAGCGTTTCTTGCTCTCTCATGTCTGGAAAATTACTGCCTAAATGTTTTAAATAACTGTTTTGTTCAATCACAACATTTTAATGCATTTATTATTAGTCTTAGATTAGGTAGAACATCTGCTGTGAATGAGATGTTGCTATAGAAAAGGTAATGTGTCAGAACAAGCACATTAATAAAACCTATTATTTAAATTATCGCCAGAACTAATGTCAGAGCTGCTGCTATAGAACATTAATCAACACCTTCTGACCAATCAGATTGCATTGATGTTTATTAATACTAATACTAAATATACCACAGTGTAACTAAGGAACTTAGTTTGAGTTTGTGGTCTTTTTTTTTTTTTTTTTTGCCAAACAGTTCTACTTTGTAGCATTGTCGTACAATATAATACTTTCCTACACATTTTACAAAATTAGATTTTTATCTTCACTTCCACCAGTCCTCATTCTGTCTGGTCTTGGCCCTTCTCTCTTCTTACAGCCCAAATATCAGGCTCCAAATATTCCTAATTCTGTCTCTCATCTAATAAATCTTGCACTTAAAGCTGCTGTCAGTATCTCTAATCCTCAACCTCTTCGGTGATTCATCCTCTGTTCATAAATGTTTTTTTCAACATACTTTACAGCACAGACTTCTCTTCTGAGAGTTGTTAATGTTCTTCATTTTGTTGATGTTGGTGTGCTTTTTCTTCTTTTTCCTTGACCTTTGTGCTGTCTTTTAATAGTGAGACTCATAATATATACTTTTATTCTTTCTTCTTGATTGGTATTGTAGCCTGTTTTACATCACCTCACTGAAAAACATTTGGAGAACATAAATCCTCCTCCAGTCCTTTGCTCAGGGATTAGTTTTTGGCCCCTATTCTTGGTCTTGTCAGGTCAATTCCCACAGTCTCAGAGAACTCGATTTCCCAGAACACACCACGGCCTACAAGTATGGCCGCCATGGACTGCACCTCCCAACAACGGACTTTGTCACGTTCACATCCACCTGATTTTAATCACACACCTGAGAGCAATCACAGTTCACAGTATATAGAGACCTCGGGTTCATGCACTCATTTGCGGAGTAATGCTCAATGTGTTTATACTTGACTTATCAAGCCATTTGCTCTACTTTGTTTATCTGGTTTGTGATCTTCGTCTCTCCCTGGTTTTTGCTTTCTGGTTTTGCCCTGTTTGTATGGTTTGCACATCGCCTGAACTATTGCCTGTTTTTGGATTACAACCTTGCCTACTGATTTAGATTTGTTTGCTGGTGCATTTTACAATAAACTCTCAGTGCATCTGTATCCATTTCAGCCTACCTTATATGACAAGTCTACATACACTATATAGCCCAAAGTTTGTGGACACCTGACTATAACTCATTTATTCAGATTTATTCCCCCTTTGCTGTTATAATAAGCTTCTGGGAAGCTTTCCACTAGATGTTGGAGCATGGCTGTGGGGATTTGTGTTCATTCAGCTACAGGAGCATTAGTGAGATCAGACACTGATGTTGGTGAGGAGGTCTGGGGTTCAGTCGGTGTTCCAGTTCATCCCAAAGGTGTTCAGTGGGGTTGAGGTCAGGGCTCTGTGCAGGACACTCGAGTTCTTCCACTCCAACCTTCACACACCATGTCTTCATGGAGCTCGCTTTGTGCACAGGGGCATCGTCATGCTGGAACAGTTTTCAGCCTCTTAGTTCCAGTGAAGGGAAACTGTAATGCATCCAATTGTACAGTATCCAAAGATATTCTATACAATTGTGTGCTCACAGCTTTGTAGCAACAGTTTGAGGAAGAGCCACATATGGGTGTGATGGTCAGGTGTCCACAAACTTTTTGGCATATAGCGTACACTCACTGTAACCTGCAAAATCCTCCACTACTGTGGCCTCGTTCATTTCATTGTTCTCCCTCTGCTTTACCACCCTGCTGCATGACACTGTGCAGCTCTTATGACTTATTACTTTCACAAATGACATACAGAATGAACGAAGGTCTTACTGGTTGATCCCTAAATCCCTTCCTTCCATGAAGTTAAATTTATTCATACTGAAGGTATAACATGCTTTTTATTATTTACCAAATTGATCTGTGATTTCTCTTTCACTGGGTCCCAGCTAAAACGCAATAAACTTCTTAAAGTTCTTGAACAGCACCCATCTCAAACAGCACATGGCAACCCCACAACATAAACACTGGCTTATATTTTATTGTACAACAAGATTGAATCATATTCAGTACATAAAATCCAGGCTGTAGATCTGCTGAAGTTCAACAGGCACTGGTTCAGGAGTATAAACTTGGAGACTCGAGCAGGGGAAGGAGCTTTATTAGCACATGGTTTTATAGAAAACAAACTGAAAATGACGTCTTTATGGTTGGGTTGCAGACCATAAACAACATTCTTAGCTTTCCAGACGGATTCTCTCCATCTTCCAAGGCTAGAGAGTGCAGTTTTAAGGACCTCTGGACTAATCCCACTCCAGCTCATGATGGAATTCTGATCAACCCTTCACGCGCCACAGTTTTGTTTGCACTGGATGAACATAGTTCTATATTTCAAAATATGAACAAATGTGTGATTTAACCCTGACTAGGAGAAATGAATCCAGAAGATGAATGAATGAGTGCAGTAAATGCGTCATGCAGCACCACACAAGCACCCATGGCCTTTCTTTGTACCGCAAGCTTTAAAGCTTACAGTCAGCTCCCATCTGCATGGAAGTGGAAAAAAAATGCTGGCTTCTGTGACTTTTTTTCTGTCCTGAACCTCCCACATCTTTACCATGAACCTAACCTGAAACTGTCTTCTTTATAACATCAACTCCACCTTATAATATCTGCTATATGTTGCATGCGCTCTGTAGTTTTTTCACTTCATGTACAGTATTTAAACTTGAGTTTCAGAACGCTGTTATGCTTAAATAGAATAAAACTTTGCTTTTATTAATAATGTGGATTTGTTTTTTTTATGTGTCTGTACATGAACAGGGACATCAAGCCTGATAACATCTTGCTGGACATGAATGGCCACATTCGCTTGGCCGACTTTGGCTCCTGTCTCAAACTCATGGAGGACGGAACAGTAAGTCCATCCATACTGAAACCTGGGTGCTGCGTTATTGAGCTATGTTATTGATCCCCAGAGCTTGAGGCTCAGTGATGGTTTCTCTGAGTAACTCTGAGTAACGCTGTGGTTCACTCAGGTGCAATCCTCGATCGCAGTGGGAACGCCAGACTACATCTCTCCCGAGATCCTGCAGGCCATGGAAGACGGGAAAGGAAAATACGGGCCCGAGTGTGACTGGTGGTCTCTGGGAGTATGTATGTACGAGATGCTCTACGGCGAGACGCCCTTCTACGCCGAGTCGCTAGTGGAGACATACGGCAAAATCATGAACCATAAGGTGGGCACGCCATGCGTTATAACTTGATAGGTTGCATGTGTAACTCAGAGGAGTGCTTTAATCATTGTCTTATTAATTTCATTTAATTAAATTAAGTTGTTTTGATTTTTTAGAGCAGGAAACATAAGTGAGTGGGGTCCTGTTTAATTTGTCTTTCCTTCACTGAATTATTCTGATTCTGAATTAGTCACCTCATCTTCTCAATGAGGTCATTAACCCTGTGTATCAAGGCGAAATTCAGCATTGTGTGTTACTTTTATACTTTAAAGACCAGTAGAAGTACTAGTTCAGTAGAAATACCCTTCATCTGCTTTACACTAACCTGATTTGACATGTATTTATATATTTCAGCTGCTCTTATCCCTCACTTCATCTTGTCCTATTTGTTTCTCCACAGGAGCGGTTCCAGTTCCCCACGCAGATGTCTGATGTATCTGAGGAGGCCAAAGACCTAATGCGTAGGCTGATCTGCTCTCGCGAGCACCGGCTGGGCCAGAACGGCATCGAGGACTTTAAGAGCCACCCCTTCTTCTCAGGCATCAACTGGGACGACATCCGCTCTTGCGAGGCCCCGTACATCCCCGAAGTCAGCAGCCCCACCGACACCTCCAACTTTGACGTGGAGGATGACTGCCTAAAGAATTCAGTATGTTGTGGAAATGGATTTTTTTCTTTCAAGGAGATCAGTTAAGCCTAACCCTAGACTTTTAACCAAAAACATGACAATTATAAAAGTCTAGTTACACTGTCAGTCGCTTTAGCTGGTCTGACTTTACGTTTTGAGACAGCAATGCAGGAATTAATTCCTCATAGTCTCCTGTACGAGGCATTTGACTTTCAGTACTGAGTTTGCTGTATGATAAAATTTACATTGTAGTGCCTTGCATAAGTATTCACCCCCTTGAATTTTTCCACTGTGTGTATTGCTACAACCTGGAATTAAAATGGACTTTTACTATATGATTTACACATTATGTCTTAACATTTGAAAGTGAAAAAAATATTTTATTGTCACACAAAGTGTAAATAAACGCAAAAGCAGACTTTTACTGGTTGCATAAGTATTCAATCATAAGCAGGGGTGGAAAATAACAAACTATATTTTGTACTCTCATTACAGTAGTTGAGACATGGTTCACTGTAACTGTACGTTTTTCAGTATAATTAAATCATACTTTCCTTTAGTTTTTTATGCCTCCGCTACTAGGTGTGTCCACGCGTCCATCCGAGATTCTTCTGATTGTCTGTTTCGATAAAATGCTGTAAAAACGAATGTGTTTATGAACACTTGCTGATTCTGACCCCCAACAGCACAATGCGACATTTTAGAAAACTAATTCTGGCTTGCTCTTTAAAATCACTAGTCTCCTGCTATGTTTCTGCAACCAGGAGGAGCGACTGACGTCGCAGTGACGTGTCTCACTCAGGGGTCTATGATGGAGGAGATGCTCACTTTCCTGCTCACGTGGTTAGTTAGCATAATAACAGATTAGAAAATAGAACATTTTTTGTGTTAGTTGTAGACATACTGTATGAAAAAGTAATTTGTAAAGTAATTCCTCGAGTAGGTTTTCACCAGGTGATGTATTTACTCTTACGTAAGTACTTTTCTTGGTGAATACATTTACTTGTGAAGTATGGATTGAGGACGATGTTCTCAGGGTGATGAGCAGAGCTGCATGTCTGCCAAATGTAGCACCTGCTGCCAGAAAGTTCACTTTTGGTCACATCAGACCAAAGATCCTTTTTCCATGTTTACTGAGTCCAAATGGAATTTCATCTGGATTTTTTTCAATAATGGCTGTCTTCTCTAAGTTTGTACAAAGTCCAATATTGGGAACAGATTCTCTCATCTGATCAGTGAATCTCTCCGGCTCCCTCAGAGTTTCTGGTTTCTTCTCTGACGTATACCCTCCTTACCCAGTCACTGAGTTTTGGTGGAAGACCTCCTCCGGTTGTGCCGTATACTTCACATTTTCTAATAGTGTATTTAATTCCCTTTTGTAGGATGTTTAATGTTTTGAATATTTATTATTAAAAAAATCTTGATTGATGATTTTCCAGAACTTTGTTCTGGACTTTTTGGCTTAATGATGCTGTTAGATTAAGTATGTTATGTATTAAGTATTTAGGTTTTTACTGTATATTGAGATGATGTGACACTTTAATTGCACACAAATTGGACTCTGTTCAACTAGTTATTTGACTTCTGGTTGAACCAGAACTAATTTTGGGCTTTTTTGGGGGGTAATGCAGTTGAAATTTGACATACTGTATAATCCAGGTTGTAACAAGACAAAAATGTGCAACAGTTCAAGGGGGTTAAATACTTAAATGCAAGCCACTGTGGGAACCATTAAGTCATATTGATGCAATGCATTTTAGGAAACATTTATGGTAGTACGTTTCAAAACTGTTGATTTATTAGTGCTTCATTATCACAGGAAACGATGCCGCCACCCTCCCACGCGGCCTTCTCTGGACTCCATCTCCCGTTTCTTGGCTTCACCTACACTAGCAACTGGTAAGTGTTCAGTGAGTGGGATTTTTTGTTTCAGAACACTTCAGGGAAATCTGCCATGATCTGAAGCATGTTATCATAAAAGAGGAATTTGTCAGCGTGGCACAGTCCACTGCTCAGCTATACAACTAATACATTCAAGCTTCATGTTGAGTTATGTGTAACTCTATAGCCTTTGGTTTGGAATGATGTGGCTTTTGGGTGCAAGTTTTCCCTCACTATTCAAATGATAATGGTAAAGCAAGCAGACTCACAGCATCCATATTTATCTAAAATTGACAGTCTTTTGATATTAGATATGTGTGGCTTGTGGTATTCGCTTTGCTGGGATTAGTGTCGCGTACTGGTTCAGAAGCAGTGCTTCTGCTCATGCCACTTTCTGTGTGTGTGTCTGTGTGTGTGTGTGTAGCTCTCTGTCAGACCGGGGCTGTTTGAAAGACTCTGGAGGCTCTTCAAGGGTGGATTCCTGTCTACAGAGAACTTTGGAGGACAGCTTGGCCTCTGAGGCCTATGAAAGAAGGATCCGCCGACTGGAGCAGGAGAAAACTGAGCTTAGCCGCAAACTCCAGGGTGGGCAGAAACGCACATATACACTCACAGAAAAAAACAACATCTGGCACTCGAAGTGGTTCTTCCATTTTGGGGGAACCTGAAAGGTTCTAATGTTTTCTTTTCAAAAAAAAGGTTTTGAATAAAAAGAGCTGATAACTATCCAAAGAAACTTTGTGGGACTTTGAGTGTCTAGTTGAAACCAGAGTGTTTCCATACCCCTATGCTAAAGACATTCAAAGTTTTCACAGTTCCACACATTTAAAGTTAGCATACATTTCCTGTGTTAAGTCAATTAGGACATCTACTTTATTTCCATTACAGTTTTTTAATAATAGCTAAGAGATTTCAGATATTGTTAGTCCACATTGTTAGTATTTGGTGGCGAAGTAGCCTTCTATAAGCTTCTCACACTTCTTTTTCCTGGAATTTTTGCTCACTCCTTCTGACTGAACTGGTGTAATTCAGGTTTGTGGGCCTCCTTGCTCAGACATGCTTTTTCACTTCAGTCCACAATTTTCTGTGGGATTTAGGTCAGGGCTTTTTAAAAGCCACTCCCATACTTTCACTTTGTTGTCTTTAAGCCATTTTGTTACAACTCTGGAGGCATGCTTAGGATCATTGTCTCGGTGGAAGAACCAGTTGTGACCAGGTTTTAACTTCCTGGCTGATGTCTGGAAGTGTTACTTCAGTATTTCTAGCTAATCCTCATGATGCCTATCTATTTTCTGAAGTACACCAGCCCCTTTTCCAGCAAAACACAAAATGATGCTGCCACCCCCGTGCGTCACAGTTGGGATGGTGTTCTTCGGATTTAAAGCCTCACTCTTTTGCCTCCATACATAGCACTGATCATTATGGCCAAACAGTTTAATTTTTGCTTCATCTGACCAGAAAACACCTTCAGACTGGCTTTTGTACACTGGGGCTTCTTCTTCTTCTTCTTCTTCTTACGTGACAGCCTTTCAAGCCTTAGTAATGTAGGACTCTCTTAATAGTGGACGTTCATACTTTGGTACCTGATGCGTCCAACTCATTCACTAGTTCCTTTGTTGTTGTCTCGGTTCAGTTGAACCTTTCAGACCAAAGTTTGTTCATCACTGGGAGATAATTTGTGTTTCCTTCCTGAACAGCACAGTGTACAATTTGCATCCAATTGTTCAGAAGCTTCTAAAATCTTCCAGACTATTGAAAGAGAGAGTCAACTTGGTGTATGTAAAGTTCTGACCCACTGGAATTCTCATCTAGTGAATTAAAGCTGAAATAAATCTGTCTCTGTTTGATGGTTTTAAAATGACTTCTGATGTGAACAAAGTAGACTTGCCAGAGAAAGGTATGGTAACATGGAATGTGTGGAGTTGTCAGAAACTGAGATTGAATAGCTTTAGCCTAGGCGTATGTAATTTTTTGTTCTCAACTACAGATGCAGAAATATATTTAATATAATAATATATTAGGAATTTTTCTTGGTGTTTGGTCACAACACGATACATTCAACACACACATCTCGGGCAACACAACACAATTACCATCCTGATAATCCAAATATTACACTTAATATACAAATATGTAAATATTGCACCCAATATACAAATATTACACCATAAGCAGAAATGGTAGGCTTAGTTGTAATTTACATTACAGTGGAGGTAGAAATAGCAGCTGGACGCAGTTCAGGGTGCATTAAACAGAGTGGAACAATTGTGATATATAAATAATAGCAATGATATATAGTACATAAAAACTTTTAGTGCAGTTTGCTTGTTACTGGCAGGTCAGCATTGTAGTGGTTACTGAATGCTGCTAGCCAGCCTGGTTAATAACAGAAATTGCCGGTGGAAAGAAGCTGTTGATGGCATGCAATTTTTGTTATCAGGGATCAGAATCGCTTTCCTGATGGTAGTTTTTGGAACCGAACCCTGGTGCACTTTCACTTCGATGTGGTTCCTTTGGACAGGTGAAAACACAGCAATCTCACTCACGTGTGGACCAAAATAGCTGGTCCAAGACCATGTGAGCGAAGTGATCTCGGTTGGGTTCCAAATGAACCGTAGCGTGGTTCGATTGCAATGAGAAAGTGATTCGACCCTGAATGGACCAAACTACATGCAGTGCACATGCCGTGTATGTTGAGTTGTGCGCAGATACAAGCTGTTAAACTGACCAGTAAGGTGCAAACTGAGCCAAAGAACAGAGCTGTAGAGCTGCAGAAATGCTACATGTTCTGCATATTTGGATGATGAATCAAAATTATTCCTCTTCATGTTCTTAGTTTTTTTTTTAACCTTTTGGTTCGTTTAATTATGTGCGGTGTGATGCTTAGTGATATTCATTTCCCTCTCGCAGAGTCCACCCAGACGGTACAGGCCCTGCAGCACACTAACTCCAACGTGCCACCAGGTGCCAACAAAGAGGTGGAGATAAGAAGCCTGAAGAATGAGATAGACATCTTGAAGAAGCAGATAGCAGGTAACAGATCTACACATACATACAACATATTTGATCCAAGTGACACTCCTGGTCTGATTCTACAGTGTGTCTCAGATTCAGGTCATCTGGAGCAGCAGCAGTCTGAGGAGGCCAATGTGGCACGGAAGGATCTAGAAGACTCCTCTAAGATAATAAAGACTCTGGAAAGGCAGGTCCAAGGTGTCACACTGGAGAAAGACAGCCTGCACAAGGTGCAAATTATTTTCGTACTGGAAAAATTTGCTGCTAATTCAGTAGTTTAGCATAATGTTTTTTTCAAGGTAGTGCATCCTTGTTTAATGTTGCCATATACCCTTATTGTAATCAGTAACTTAGTACCCTTAGGCATAGGTACTGTTATTTGTATAGGCATAGATACTCTGTATACTTGTGTCAGGTGATAGTGTATATAGTATTCAGTTAACACAAACACACTTTGGAAATGAAGAGCCTAAAGAGAACGATAAAGATATCGAAGCGGATAGCAGGTAACAGATCCACACAAGGGTAGGAAAGATTTGGTTTCTGTCTCACTTCTATAATAGTATATGTATGTACTGAAGGTTCATAGAGCTCACACTTTTTATAACACTGTAATGTGACAGTTTTGGTGCATCTCATATTTATTTGTTATTTGTTATTTGTTCTGTGGTTACCAACTGATAGCAATTATCAAATAGCAATGTTCAGACACAGTCTACATGTTTGAACTGTTCTGTATAGGAGCTGCTAGACACCAAGGAGAAGCTCAAGGCCCAGGGAAAGGAGCTGAAGGAGGCACACAGTCAAAGAAAGATGGCCATGCAAGAGTTCTCCGAGCTGAACGAGCGCCTCACGGAGCTGCGCTCACACAAGCAGCGGCTCGCTCGCCAACTTCGAGACAAGGAGGAAGAGGTGGAGGGGCTTTCACAGAAGATGGAAACGCTGCGGCTGGAGATACGTAAGGCTGAGAGAGCACGCAAAGAGGTAGGAGCGGATCTCCTCTACTTCAAGTTTAATCGGCCATCCTAAAATGTCCTGTTTTGATTTGCCTGGTTCCATCTGGTAGCCATAGCTGTTGTTCCTAGAGCTTAAAAAGAAATGTGGCTTAATAGGGAGGAAGTCCGTCTCTATCCTGTGTGCATGAAGTTTGCATGTTCTCACTGTGCTTCAAGGGTTTCCTTCAGGTACTCCAGTTTCCTCCCCAGTCCAAACGCACGCATTGTTGCCTGATTGGCATTTCCAAATTGTCCGTAGTGTGTGCGTGTGTGTGATTGTGCCCTGCTATGGATTGGCACCCCGTCTGTCCCCCTCCTTGTGCCCTGAGTCCTCTGGGATGGGCTCCAGATTCCCCACAACCCTCAGTAGGATAAGCAGTACAGAAGATGGATGGATAGGTGGCTGGAGGAAGTAACCTATTCTCCTGGGTTGCCAGATCAAAACCAAAGAGCAATTTTACAATAAAATCTTTTGCTTGTGCGATGCTTAAAGCAGGATTATTCACCTTTACAGACAAGGCCATGGTTTCTTACAGGCTTTTTGTTTTTTGGTGCATGGACTAGACACAATCACAGTTGGCTAAATTGATGGATTGGACACAATCACAGTTGGATAAATTGCCCCTAGATGTGTGAATGTGTGACTGTGACTGACTGGTGTTCCATCCAGGGTGTATTCCTGCCTCACAGTGTTCCCAGTGTTCCCGGGATAGGCTGTGGATTCATCATGACCCTGACCAGGATAAAGCAGTTACTGAAGAGTAATGATTGAATGAATGAATGAATGAATAACAAGGACTACAACAGCCAACATCGCGTGGGCTGAACCAGAATACGCAAAAGCCGTTTGAGATAATCAGTTTGTTATTGTTGTATTATAAAAAACGACCAATGTCTGCATGAATGTGGTATGAAAATGCTACCTCTTTATTTGTTGTTCTCCTTCACCTGCTGTAAAACAAGTGGAAATGTTGGAGGCATACTATAAAGCTTAACATCTTTTTAAAATTGTTCTTCATCACAGCTCTGCTTTCTTAAGCAGAGTAAAGTGAACAAGTGAACAAGTCCTTGCCAGTCTATTCTAGCTGTGAGCTGGTGCGTGAATAAGCAATGGAATGTCTTTAACTAATGTTAAGTGCTTTGGTTTTGATCAGTTGGAGGTGCAGGCTGAGGAGCAGGCAGCTGAGGTGCAGAAAGAGAAGAAACTGCGAGAGAGAAATGAACAGTTTAGCAGACAGCTCGAGGAGGAACTGGAGGGGATCAAGGTACGATTACCTTTAAGGCAGGGGTTCCTAAACTTTCTTGGGCAAACAACCCAAAATGGACATTAGGAATTTTGACCACCTTACATTGCATTTCAGATTTATAATATAGGACTATTGTAACATTTGAACATTATATTATTACGTCAGTAACATAGGAACAATATGTGTAACATAAGTGACTAAAAACCAAAGGAACATTCCTTGCACTGACTTACCAATCTAGTGGAAAGTGTTGTGTTGTTATAGGAAAATAATCCCTGCTGGGATGATGTGATACGGCCCGAGGTGAAGCAGAGGAGCCTGGTTTATACTTGACACATGCATTGTTTACACACTCACTGCATCTTATGTACATTTAAAGGTGACATTCACTAGACAGTATGTCAGAGCCACAACATCCCAATCCATCAGGTTTCCGAGTCAGACAGTAAAATGTTTAGCCGTTTCATGCACAGCGATGTTAAACATGCTGACGAGCTCTGTCTCTCTTCAGACTTTCTGCTGTCATCATGAATGTTGTCATGAGCTGCATCTCAAACTGAAAACTCTTACATTCAGAAGTATTTACTAATCTAGGAAATTCAGAAGACCGGTATGCAAAATAGACTTTTCAGTAGGTTGGAAGGTTTTTAAAATTCAAACACTAACTGTATTAGGAAAACCGGTCACTGTTAGTACTCAATAACAGTCTATAATAAGCATGCGAGTTGAGACACAACGCTAGTTTGATTAGCAGAGGTAGATGGACAGGGAAATTTATCCATTTTTTGCTGAACTGCACTAGTGCAATGTGTAAGGATTGGGAAAAAGATTAAATTAGCACACACTCTATTAAAATAAATGTGGTTTGTTTGAATGGGCCTCCCAGTAACATTTCAAAAATATTAGCACCCAAAAGTCTTCAATATTTCTAATATTAATTTGTAAAATGATTGAATGAAATAAAAGAGCAGAGTGCCTGTAAAACAAATTAAACAATTAAAACAGTGAAAAGCCTCTCCTTCCCCCTACTGAGCCCATCTCTGCTGAAGTGTGCCTTATGAATGACTTGCCCTTGAAGTTGAACAGAAGCCTGAAATGTACTGTATATCTCAAATCACATGCTATATTTAATATTATGAGATTATTACGGGCCTAGAAACACTTAAACAATGCAATCAGCATCTTTAATAACAAGCCTGTGTGTTTGTCCCATGAAATCTGCAATTTTTTTTTTAAACATTTTAACCCTTATAAAGGATAACACAGCTCCTGTATGGGTTGAAGCAGGCTGTGTATCTCATATCACATACTATATTTAATATTATGAGATTATTACGGGCCTAGACACACTTAAACAATGCAGACGGCATCTTTAATAACAGGTTTGTATTATTTTGACCAGGATTATTACAATTAATAGATACATTTAATGACTTAAAAAAAAAAATGCTCAGTTCTTAAGCAACGTGTGTGATTTGAGTGTGTTTGTCCCATGTGTGTCCCATGAAATCTGCAATTTTTTTGACATTTTAACCCTTATAAAGAATAACACAGCTCCTGTATGGGTTGAAGCAGGCTGGACCGCTGCACCCAGGAGCGAGTGCGGAGCAGCAGCAGCAGGAGGTGGCGTGGCTGCGAGCTGAGCTGGAAAAGAAGAGTGTGCAGCATGAGGAGGAGCTGTGTCGCAGGGAAACACAGCACAGCGCTGAGCTCAAGAGCCACAGGAAGGAGTTGAGTGATGCTGAAGCCCAGCACCTCACTCTGCAAAAGGAGATCCTTATGCTCAAAGACAAGCTGGAGAAGACACGGCGAGAAAAGTACGTTCATGAGTGGATAGACTGAATAGATTCTGTTCTTCTTTGCCTGTTATTCTCTGTGTTTCTCTGCAGTTTGAGAGTAATCTTTGAAGTGAAGTGAAGTGAAGTGAAGTGACTTGTGGCCAAGTATGGTGACCCATACTAACTTCTATTCATTCTAACTTCATTCATTCTATTCATTCTAACTTTCTCTTTTTTTAGGATTCCAGTGATGAGGTAAATTAGATAGATGTGTAGTGACTTACTGCCATGTATTTTAGCTTATACTGTTTTCTAAAGATGAGATTTTGGAGGATCAGTGATTCTATGAAACTGTGTAACTACTAGGAGCGGAGTAAAATGAGTGAATAGCACACTGTGTGCGTACGTTCACACGCCAGGATACACAAGAGGGTCAGATAGAGACATCAGATAGAGATAGAGACATATGATGCATTATTTGCAGTAAACACCACTGTCGTATCATCTGGTGCAAATAACTCTGCAAGGCATGTATCAGGACCATTCTGACAGTTGATATGATCTTGGGCAGGAAACCTGGATTCAACCAAAAGATAATTACAGAGCATCTGGCCACCAACACAGCACTCTAATTTACTCTAAACTAAACTCTCTCAGTTAGCATACTTCAGTGTTTGTAAACAAAAAGAGACACGTGCACTACCTGGGTGCAAAAAGACCTGAGTAATCTAGCAACCTGACACTACTTGGTTATAATCTGACTAAAGAATCTATCATGCATTTTATTTAGGAATGGGATTGACAGCTAAAATGTTATCCACTTATTGTTATGGATTAGCGCTAAAACAAAGGGTGTGCTATTCGGCTAAACAGGTGTAACTTATGATTCTTATTTCTTGGCGCCTGGTCAGTGGCTAAATGCTAAGCAGTGGTCTAGCCTGCAGAGACAGGATGTGTGTATACAAATCTCACAGAAACTCTCATGAGCGTAACATTCTTGGTGTTTGTTGGCATGTTCAAGACGTAAAGTTTTACAATCACGACACTGACTGGAAGTCGAGGTGCTGCCCAAAAAGACGTCATAAATTTATTTATAAGCCGAACAAAATTAGCTAGCTGAACATGTCCATTACAGGTGACTCCTCAATAAGATCATGACCTAGCTATGTACTGTTAGATAGCTAGTTTCCTGATGTAGATCTTAGATCAGCGATGTAGGTTTGTTAGAACAATCTAAATTAGGCTTTGTAGCTAACTAGCAAGCTAAGCCTGTTACATTCGTAGTTAGTTCACTGATATGATAGTTAGCTACTTGAAATAGAATTACTTGAAAGAATTATCTCGCCTAAATGTGCCTGTAACCACAACCAGCTTGTTGTGCGAATGTGTTTATGAACACTTCTCCGATTCTGACACCCAACAGCACAATGCGACATTTTAGGAAAAAATTCTGGCTATTAAAAGTCACGATAGACTCCTGCTAGGTTTTTGCAACCAGGAAGCTCAGCCGATGTCACAGTGACGTCACACTGAGCATCTTTATGAGCCTCCAGCACATACTTGACAAGGCATTGATTTCAGCATTCACTGAGAACTGGTTTAATTATGCGACGTGGCACAGAGTGTGCTCTTCCAACTGTTTGAACAAAGGTTCAAATAGAATCAAAATGAAATGAAATCTCTGAAATGTAAAAAAATAAAAACAAAAAAAACCTGCAAGTGATACGTGTGGAGCAGTAGACTACGCAAGGGATTAAAAAAATAAATATATTTTCATTCTAGTGGATGCTATAGTGTGCATTAGTGTTTTAAAATAATGCTATATGATAATATCTTGGCTTGCATGTGCACACACACAAGGCCTTTCTCAGGTGTTATACACCACCCCTGGCTGTTAGGAGAGGTGAAGGAGAACTTGTTTTACCACCCTCTGTGTGAACGAGATAAATAGCTGTGGGCTCAATCCTATCCTTTAACTCTAGTGTTTTAATACAAGATCCTCATTGCCTTATTTGGCATTTCTGTGTCTTCCTTTCTATAAAAAGTATAAAATATGATCTTTTTACTAAAAACTTACAATGATTACTTGAAACAGTGATTATAACGATTAGAAAACACTGAAGTATGAGAGAAGCAGTGAATGTGTTGATGATGGTTGTAATGTAGACATGTGTGTGTATGTGTTATGTGTGTGTGTTGTGTGTTTTATTAGCCAAAGTGAGCGTGAGGAGTTTGAGGCGGAGTGCAAACAGAAGTATGAGCGGGAAAAGGGACTTCTGGTGGAGGACAATAAGAAGCTAGCTGGTGAGCTGGAGCAGGTGAGCTATCTTATAATTTCATGCATCTGCATTTTGAAAAGTTGAGATGTTTTAGAAACTATGAACTGTGTAAATTTTGATAAATCAGGAGTGCTGATTTCTGCACATGAAATACATTGCTGGAATGCCATAATCACGGTCGCTCAAGTGTTACAAAAGTGTTATGAGAATAAAAAACACATCTGCGTGTCTGTCACAGTGACTGTATGTAAGGATGGATGCAGTAACATGTGATACCAAAATGTCTCTGAAGCCCTCTACTGGTTGGCTACAGTACAGTTTTTAACCCCGCCCATTCCCATGTTAGTGAATGGGAAATAAGACAAACTTACATTATAATTTACATCTGCACCGTGTTCTGTCGTGTTTACAAGTTCAGCTGACCTTGTTATCTCCCCCAATATTCTTCCTTACGATAAAGTCATTGATCAAGTCGAGGTTTATATTAATTAGTCTTCTTATGAGTAAATTTACACACACGCAGGAGCACGAGTAGGATACGAACGTTTTTTTCAAATTTTCTCAGGATTTTCATGAATACCAAATTTCTTGTGTAAATGCTCCTATGAATGATTTACACGTAAATCCATTTGTATCCGTTTGAAAAGTACTTTATAATTTATTACTATTATTATTATTATTATTGTTATTAAAGAGACATACACACAGTACACTGAAGAGGAGTGAAGATAGAGAACTTTGAGATAGATATAGAGTTCATGCTGCGCAGTGGCTCTGCTTTGTCCTTTCCTCTTCTCTGGTATTTCGTCTACAAGCCTGTCTCATATTATTGTACATTCTTTTGGTGCTTTTATAACCCCAAATGCTTATGCAAATGAAATTGTCTTCTGGATCTCTGACTGTTTGTCTTGGATGGAGGAAGCAGATCACTGTGAGGCAGTAGCTCCCAAGTAAAATAACTGCTAGGGATTTGGACATGTCAAATATAAATGTCTGTTTTCATTTTTGCGTAGCAGAGCACGTAGCAAACATCATTTATTTCGTAGAAACCTATGACACAGATGCAGATCGTGCTGCCAGATTGAGTGGTTAAAGAAAACGCTGATGACATTTGGAAAGAATTGATCGTATGTGTGATTACACTTGATTAAATTTATGTATGCTACATTTTGACCAGAGGGACATTTTACAATTTTATATTTTTTATGTTTGGTGTCTGCTGAAAGTTAAGAAATCATCAGTGCATAATTCAGTGCATGAATTATTATGAATTATGGTATGATCTGGAATAATGTTGTTGTTGCTTTAACATTGCTGATGTTGTGTTATTCATTGTTCTCTCTTTGCTTGTTCCTTCACTCCTACTTCTCCTTATCTCGCTCTGTTTTTTGCTCTCTACTTTCCTTCTGTACTGTCTGTGTTTGGATTTTTCTCTTTATATTTTTAACCGTCATGTTCACTGTCATCCTTTCTGTTTTTCTTTTCACCCCCCTATCCACTCCCTGTCTCTCTCCATCAGTCTGATGTTCTTCTGTAATGTTTTTTTTCCTAATCCCAAGTAATTCTCTCCTAACCAACTCTTCCTCTCTTCTTTCAGCTGAAGTCCATGTACGAGGCATTGAGCAGTAGCCACAAGCAGTTGGATGAGGAGATGAGAGAGCTGGCTGATAAGAAGGAGAGCGTCGCACACTGGGAGGCTCAGATCACGGAGATCATCCAGTGGTGAGTGGATGCAGCCACGTGCAGCTGCTGTGTATTACACACAGACACACACAGACACACACATGCACACACGGTAGCTTTCTATCCAGTGAGCTCTCCAACATGCATGCTCAATATGCTGCTGGATATACACACCGATCCTTTGCAATGGACTCTACGATCTTTCTCTGGTGTTTAGATGAATGAGCGTTTGCAGAATTGTGGAGAATTTATAATCGCACTATCCGGTATCAACCAGAAGAGGATGGCTTCCCTTTTGAGTCTGCTTCCTTTCAAAGTTCCTTTCTCATGTCATTTCAGGGAATTTTTCCTTGCCACTGTCACCCCTGATTTGGTGTTTAGGGATCTAAATCTACATCCAGATTTCTGTCGAGCTGCTTTGTGGCAATGTCTGTTGCGTTTATAGGGCTCATGAGTGGTGCAACTGAAAAGCATTTGTTCTTTCATCAGGACATCTCACGCTCTACAGCCGTCTGTGACCGAGAGTCCAAAACTGACCAGACAGTATACACTCTCTCCCCTGTCAATCAAAGCGCCATTAGCCAGTTGTGTTGGACTGTGAGCTCATGTGTGTGGGTGGATAACACTTTTCTCTGAGTGTGTTACTCTGTCCTGTGATGCAGCATTAGCAGCAGTTCAAAAAAGATGCAATGTTTGGCTTACTGGAAGGAAGCATCTGTTAGACTTCCTGGCTCATGTCAGTTAGAGCTGGCTAGTGGG
Source organism: Pangasianodon hypophthalmus (assembly GCF_027358585.1). Taxonomy (NCBI): domain Eukaryota; kingdom Metazoa; phylum Chordata; class Actinopteri; order Siluriformes; family Pangasiidae; genus Pangasianodon; species Pangasianodon hypophthalmus. The sequence continues at coordinate 2,767,699 of NC_069728.1, read as the reverse complement.
TGGGAATTTGCATAATTTGACCAAATTAGGGAGAGAATTAGGGGAAAATAAAAAAAAAAGAATATATAAGTATATAAATGAAATTGAATTGAACTGAAGCATGATTCTGGTCTGTTGTGATGGATTTGTGAAGTCTCGACTTGTGGAATAACCCTGAAGGGTGAAGCTCCTCAGAAGAGCAAATTGTCTGTAAGGTAATTGCATAAGTCCGGTCACCTTGACGATTACTACATTACAAACAAAAGATACAGAACTCCAGTAGAGAATTCCTATAACATTGTCATTATTGCACCACAAAGTCAGTTGCTTTGATTTGCTATTACTGGATTTCAGACATCAACACTGTCATATTTCATGCTACGTGAACTTACAAAGCATTTCATTTCCTGAAACATCCTGTAGTATGTCCTAATTAGCATTTTCCGTTCGAGCAGTTTCAGCGTAACGCCTTGATTGACACCAAATCAAAAAGTGCACCACCAGTTCTACCAGCACATGCACCACACTGATTATATCATCTTGCAAAGAAAAAAAAAAGAAAGATGAAGACACTAGCGAGGATGATGGGAGTCTACACGGTTTTGTTCTTAGCAGACGGAAGCCAGTGTGATTTCTTTCTTCGTAAAGAAACTTTGGCAGTCGTGAACAAATCACCATTATGACACAGTGCTAAGTGTACTAACATGCTAATTGCAGAAACAACAAAGTTGGAAAATTAACTCACTGACTTTGCAAACAAGAGGGTTTGTTTTCAGTACTGACAGCACAGAAAACAGTTTGTGCAAGTTTGATTGTTTAGACCAAAGCCAAAATGGAAAACAGATTTGGTCAAGTAATTAGGGGCCTGTTACATACGCTGCATTCAGCTTACATCAGAAGTGAGAAGTCGAAGCTCAAAATGATGACATTTTTTACCTCAGTGCGTTTGTGGTACAAAGTGGGACAAAAACATGGACGCCTCCATGTTTGTCTTTTGCTAGCAACAAGCTACCCATCTAACTGTGATGAATGATGTATATTTTCCTCCTCAAAACAGTGAACTGTATAGTCAGTGTTATAGATTTAACATGGAATATGTCTGTGTATTGACTGATCTAAAGCAAATACTTGTATATACAGTGCAAATCATGTAATGGTAAGAAGTGCTGCTGTGTTTAATGCTGAAGCTGTGAGCAGCCATGTTGATTTGATGTCACTTGCTGAACTCGGAGGAACCCACTCCGAGTTCCAGAGAAGGATTTCCCAGTTGTGGGGACGTTTTCCTAGTTTTTCTCCTGGACGGTGATCAGGAATTTTGACATATGACCTCTAGTCAGACGGAGCAAAACTCTACACAAGCCAGTCCATGAACACAAAGGGGTTCCACAAGGGGGCGTTCGCAGCCTACATGTGCGACCAAATTCTGTATCGCACCACATTGTTCCATGTGTCGCTGATTGAGACGCTATATACGAACTTTATCCCACATCTGAATCACATCAAAACTGAAGATGAATGCATTTCCGGAAAGAGTAGCCATTTTAATTCTCTGTAATGCTGCCACCCTTACTTTGCTGCCCGCTTGTGGATTAAATGTGTATGTGTGTGTTTAAGGGTAAGTGATGAGAAGGATGCTCGAGGCTACCTCCAAGCACTGGCCACTAAGATGACTGAGGAGCTGGAGGGTCTGAGGAACACCACCCTCGGAGCCAGAGGCACAGTGAGTCTTTCTTTGTCACAAACATGCTGTTATTTTACCGCTGTATCAGCAGAAACAGCTATAAGATACAGTAAACCTCTTGGGATCTACATTTTTCTCTCAATTCTTCTAAATGATCAGGTATTTCTCTAATGTATATATATCTGCTCCTGATTATGATTAATATGGGTTATTTCTTTTTTCCAGGACATGCCGTGGAAGATGCGCCGTTTAGCCAAGCTGGACATGTCGGCTCGTCTGGAGCTGCAGTCTGCACTGGACGCTGAGATCCGGGCCAAGCAGGCCATCCAAGACGAGCTCAACAAAGTCAAGGACTCCAACATCTCGACAGAGTGGTGAGATTCCAGCACACACACACACACACACACACACACACACACAAAGAGTTAAGTTTCCTGGACAGGAACTGAGTTTCTCTGTGTCATTTCTTCCTGGTTACATCTCACCTGTCATTAATAACAGCGCCAAATCTATCAGGCGAGGATTCCACCAGTATCTTCAGATCGTTCCTGACAATTTTAGCCCACACTTTCCACACTTTCTCACTTCAGATAGAGTTTATGGGTGGCTGTAATGTAATGTTCCAAATAATCCCGCAGGTTTTCTACTGGATTATGGCCTGTTGACGTTTTAAAATAAGGTGCTTTTATTGGTGGATGTGACTGTTTTTATTTTTCTCCTCCAGGGATCTCTTTTAAGTAGGTCAGGATTATAGTTAATATAATAAAAAAGGTTTTTTTTATTATTAGTTTATAAAAGATTAAGGAGACTACGGATTCAGGCAAAGAGCATTTCGGTTATTATCTAATTATGTATGTTATGTGTGTTAGAGTAGAAAACTATGATGGTGTTTTAGGGCCACTGTTTAAAAAATAAAAATACAAAGATTTCAAGAATAAAGTTGTAATATTTAGAGAATAACTTCAGTAATTTGACAATAAAGTCATGATATTACGAGAAAAAAGTTGCAATATTTCGAGAATAAAATTGTAATATTTCTAAAATATTGTCATATTATACAATAATACGAGAAAAAAACCACAATATTTTGAGAATAAAGTTGTAATATTTCAAGAAGGCATATTTATGATAATATGAGAAGAATGTCATAATAATTCAAGAATAAAATCATAATACTATGACAGAGTGGTGCATATCATACTTTACAAACAGAAACACTTAATCTTCTGCTATACCAGCATCAGATTATTATTAGTATTTGAAATGACTGTACAAGAAATAGTGTTTATTTAGAAGGATGGACCACACGAAGTTGTATTGTGCTCATCACAGCACTTCATGGACTCGCCATAAAGCTTAGGTTTATTGTACTAGTCCATGTAATATAAGATATTGTGGGCTTTCTCAACGTCTCAACGTCCCTGTTTTAACACAATTTTTGTCATTTTAGCACCATTTTGTCATAATATGACTTTATTCTCAAAATATTGCAATTTGCTATTCTAATAATATCATATATTATTGTATTACATTATATCCAATATAAGATATTGCGTCTTTATTCTTGAAATATTGTGGGTTTTTGGTTTTTTTAAACAGTGGCCCTAAAACACAGTTGTAGAAAACACATTAAGTTCTGCAGTGTTTTATTATCAGAATCTCTCTGGAAATCTGTTCGAGCTCAATTCATTCCATTATGTCAGTAAACTGCAGGAGTCCGAGAACAAGAACCGGATGCTGCAGGCTGAGATCGAGAGGTTACAGAAGGAGACGGAGGACCTGCGTCGCAGAAGAGGTAGATTGTTTTGTGTTTGTGAATCCTGAAATTTGATATTACAATTGTCGTATATGTGTGTTGTGAATAATCTCTAATACTAATAATAACAATAATAATAATGCATGCAGTATACTCAGTCCCCTCCAAAAGTATTGGAACGGCAAGGCCAATGCTTTTGCTTTTGCTATACGCTGAAGACGTTTGGGTTTGAGCTCAAAAGATGAATATGAGACAATAAATCAGAATTTCAACATTCATTTCCTGATATTTACATCTACAGTAGATGTGTTAAACAACTTAAAACATGGCACCTTTGGTGACAGACTACCCAAAAGTATAGGAACAGATAGTCTTAAAGTAAATTAAAGTAAATAAGACTTATTATTTGGTTGCATATTTCTTGCTTGCAATAACTGCATCAAGTCATTCTTTGGGTCATTGTCTTGCTGCATGATAAAGTTCCTCCCAATTAGATTGGATGCATTTCTCTGTAAATTGGCAGACAGAATGTTTCTGTAGACTCCTGAATTCATTCTGCTGCTACCATCATGAGTTACATCATCAGTAAAGATTAGTGATCCTGTTCTAGAAGCAGCCATGCAAGCCCAAGCCATGACACTACCTCCACCGTGCTTGATCGATGAGCTTGTATGTTTTGGATCTTGATCAGATCCTTTCATTCTCCACACTTTGACCTTTCCATCTCTTTGGTAGAGGTTAAACTCAGTTCACAAACTTTTGTGGCTTATCTCTGTGTTTCTTTGTGAATTCATATCTGACCTTCTGATTCTTACTACTGATGAGTGGTTTGCATCTTGTGGTATGGCCTCTATATTTCTACTCTTGAAGTCTTCTTTGAACGGTGGATTGTGATACTTTCGTCCCTGCCCTGTGAAGTTTGTTGATGCCACTGACTGTTGTTTTTCCTCACAGCTCTCACAATGTTTCTGTGATCAGCTGCTGTTGTTTTCTTGGCCATCCTGTTCCATGTCTGGTTGTTAGTACACCAGTGGTTTCTTTCTTTTTTAGGACATTCCAAATTGTTATATTGGTTATGCCCAATGTTTGTGCAATGGCTCTGATAGATTTTCCCTCTTTTCTCAGCTTCAGAATGGCTTGCTCCTCTCCCATAGACAGCTCTCTGGTCTTCATGTTGGTTTATTTTTTTTAACAACAAATGCAGTCCTCAGACAAAGAATAGATATTCAGAGCTCTTAACTGTTTAAACAATCAATCTAACAGGGCACACCTGGGCAACAAGAAACTGACAATCTATCAGTTACATGTTTTTGATCACTTGAAAAATGGGTGGGTTCAAACAAAAGGTGCCATGTTCTAAGTTGTTTAACACATCTAGATTTTAATACCAGGAAATGAGAGCAGAAATTCTGATCTAACATCTCATATTCATCTTTTGATATCAAACACAAATGCCTTCAGTGTATAGCAAAAACGAAAGAAATTGGCCTTGCTGTTCCAATACTTTTGGAGGGGACTGTATACTGTATATGTACAAATGGACAAGCCCATTCAGAGAGAGAGTTAGGGATTTCACAAACATTGATTTGTCTCAGTTCTTAATAAAACAGTGTGCTTTTGTGTGACTCGTTCTGAAATGGTTTTGCTATCAGGTGTTAAACATCAGGATTCTCAGAACTCCTTCCTGGCTTTCCTGAACGCTCCCTCTTCTGTGCTAGACCACTTCGAGGTGAGTTTCATGCTTGTGTCGTAATGTTAGAATACAATATCTGTACTCCAGATTAGCATGATACAGAAAGATTACCACGAACAGTTTAGCATTGTACTCTTTGACATGTCTGGTGTTTGATCTGTGTCATATTCTCCTTCTCTTTTGTAGTATTGTTTTTCTGATGACTTTTGCCCTTTTGTTCAGTACAGCATTTGTATATTTGTTTATTTGTTCAGTACATTCCTTTTGTCTTTTTTTATTTCCTTATTTCATTGTCCATCAGGACTATCTTTCTTCCTCCTCCTCCTCCTCCTCCTTCTTAATTGAGTACATGGATGAGAGTGCATAGACTTTGCTGTCTTTTCCAAAATGTAACCCCACACTAGGACACTTTTAATTACACAAAGTCTGATTCATGCATTTAGCTCTGAGAGCAATGAGGTGCTAAATCTTCTCATTCTTCTCAAACCTGTCACTAACACTTAAGTGGTTGTGTTTGTTTAGTGATGGACGTGTACATGAAACCCACACGCAATTCCCCTTTCCTTAATGACTGATTGTGTTCTTTTTATCCTGAACCCAGTCGTTACATATGTAAAGTGACATTGTTGTAACACTGTATTTATGTACAATCCGACTGAAAACAAATCACGTGTTTATACTAATGCGCTATTTCTAATATGTTATCAATTCTGAATTCAATTCAATTCAGAGTCTATGCGAATTATAACCGTGGTGTTAACGTGGGTTTAACAAATAAAAATGTAATTGTTGATATGATGATTTGTGTAAGGAGGTGTTTAACATTTGTATAAGGTAAGTGTGGCAACAGAAATTAGTCTGGAGTTCAAAATTGGCACAACAGAAAAGCATTCTCCGGACATGACAAGTTCAAATCCCAATACAGCGCAATACGACATCCAAATGTGGTCTGGAGCCCAAGAGAGCAAAATAGGTCTGGGTTAGAGGGTTGGCATTAGTCTCTCTCTATCTCTCTCCTGTCGTTTAGAGCAACACTAGCTGATTATGGAGGACTGTGAGATCATGTATGCAGAAGAGGGCGGATAGCGCTTTCCTCAGACGGTATTCAGCTGCACTGTGATGAGCAGCATTAGGAAAATATATAATAGTGTCTCAGAGGAATCACATGCTAGCTCTCACCCTCCGCAGTTGGTACTTGTCGTGTGATGGGGAAAGCTAGCTAGAGGAAGGGAATTGGCAAATTACTAAAACTGGGAGAAAATTAGGTAAAAGTTTTTAAAAAATCAGCACTTTGTCAGTAAATTTTCCACCATGGGAGAGTCTTCAGGAAAGAAATGACTAAAAATAACTTAAAAATATCTTGAATAAAGGCACATTTAACTAATATTTGTCTTTTATTAGATTGGTTTTAAACAAATATAAGATTATTAGGCCTATTTCCAGATAATTGTACTAATTTCAAGCTTGAAATTGTCTTATTCTATTGGCAGATAATTTTGTTTTTTTCAAGCATTTATTTCTAGAAGGAAGTAAAATTATCTGCCAACAAAATGAGACAAGCTTCAAATGAGGAAATATGTCTAGAAAGAGGTTTAATGGTCTTCTATTTGCTATATAATAATTCCATAATGAGAGATATTAGATAACTTTTCCTTTATTCTAGATATCCTAACTTAAGATATAATATTTTGCAGTGAGAGGAGTTTGTGCTTTGTAGATTCACAGTAAAATGACAAGCTGTGTTTTTTGTTTGTTTTTGTGGCTATTTTTTGTCTTATTATCTTAAGAAGAGAGAAAAAAAAAGAGGGGCTGATGATGAAATGACCGTTTATAGCTGCTGTAAAGTAAGTGATAACAGGAACATTAAAAGTAATTATAAACTATAAAAAAGTGATTTTTGAGTGTTTTTTGATTAATAAAAAGTGTCATTGTTGGTATATGACTGTGGTATAAGAGGACATGCTGATATTGTAAAATAATCAACCTTATTCGTGGTAAAAACTGCTTCGTGACGGACCTCATCGCACTAGTCCATCACTGATTATTTTTCCTCACCCCACTGTGTTTTGTTCCTTACTTCATTGCTCACTTCTCTGAGATCTCTCCCTTCTTTCTGTTAGTGATTCCTGCTGCAGTCTCTCATTTGTGCTGATCCGTTTGTGCTACAGTCCTGAAGAGCCTCCAGAGATTCAAAAATGCTCTACTTTTCCTACTTTCCTCCATTTTAGCAGCTCCAAAAAAACCATTAAACCTCGAATCACAGCTAAGGCACTTTGCCGTTGTCATTGTATAAACGACTAACATTTCTTTAATTCTGTCTTTTCAAAGCGCTCACCATCATGGGGTCCAGGAAGCAAAGGCCGACGTGTAAGACTCAGTTTTGTTGCTGAGTGTATTTCATGGGTCATGTGATCTCCGCTCATGTTTGTGTGCTCTGTGTATGGCATGGGTGGTGGTTGCGTCTGTACTCTATTCTTTATTGCATGAAAAATCTTCTAATTGAAATGTGTCTGAGGTTTGGTCATTATGCTTTTTCTGTCCCGCGGCTGATGTATTTAGAAATCTGGTATGATTTTATATTTGCATGCCCTGCTATTATGTGGTTCATGGTTTTGTGGTTGAGTCCTTTTCCCCTTTTGTCCTGCACGTGGGGGTGTTTTGGATGTTTCGGGGTGCTTTGTGTTTCTTTTGGCTTGAAGCCTTTGCGTTTTACTTTGTTGAGCTCTATGGGTGTAACCAAAGAGCCACACATGTGTTGAAATGTTGGGCTAAGGGTTGGTCAGTTGTTAATTCCTGGACACTGTTGGGTAGAATACTGAGGAAACACAATCCAGCACTGATGAAAGATACAATCAAAAAACTTGCTATCTATCTGTTTATGTTTTATTACTGTTGGAATACTTCTCATTTATCTTGTTTATTTGGTTTCATATAAAGCTGCATCAGCATCAGAATTATTGGCACCCTTGGTAAAGATGGATAAAAAAGGATTATAGAAGACCTTGCCTTTGTGGTTAATTAACTTGCAGTCCATCTCACTGAAAATGTGAATGAACTCTAACTGCTAATTGAAGTAAATTTATTCTAAGAAAATAATAATAATACTACTAAAAAAACTAGAAGAAGAACATTTAACATTCACCTAGTGGCTACTTTATACCTGCTTAGCTAAAAAAAATGAATAAATAAAATAAAAAAATAGTGAAAGTGTACTTCATTGACATTTTATTAGCTAAATGTTGTAATTTACTCAAATTACTACATAAACACTATAACTTTTTTTTTTTTTTAGACTTTTTAATTTTTAGGCTGCTTATTACAATACAGTCTAACTTTTGCTTCTTTCTAGAAAAAAGACTAAATATTAACATATTTATCCGGCAATAGAACAAGACTAAAAAAAGTTTAAAAAATGGCTATGCTTACTAAGCTTAAATTTGGTTTATTGTACTCTTATAACAATACATACTAGATAAATTTGATTATCTTCAAGATATTTTCACTTGCCACTTGTATTACCTCTAGACATATCTAAATAAAACCACATGGACAACATCTCAGTCTTCGCTAGTGTCTAGTTCATGGGCCCAATTCAGTGTTCTACAAATGAACTCTTAATAATTAACTATTAACTATTAAAAACTAATAATACTATTAATAACTATTCATAAGCGATGTTAATTAATAAGCAATGTCATCCCTTAGTCCAGATTACTGCCTAGCACTTTGCACTGCGCTCAGTTGATAGAGGTGTACATTATAAACAAAATGAAGTCATTCCTCCACCTCTCTCTCTCTGTATCTCTCTCTCTCTCTCTCTGTCTACCGTTCTGTTTCTCCAGATTGACTCGGGTGACTTTACTCCCTATAACACTCCATCGCGGGATGAAGATTCCAAATCACGCCGCATGTCGCGCTCACGCTCTCCATCCACTGCTAGTGACATGGAGCCTTTAGAGGTAATCTGGAGCATACTCCCTTTGTAGCCTTACTGTAGGAAATGCTGTGATGTCTGACACTACTGGTTTTCTCCTTCTGCAGCTGGTGGATCACTCGTCACGTCTTCACACCCCGACTAGCAGATCCAGCTACAGCAGCCAAGAGCATCCCTGTAATAAAGTAAGCACATGGATTACACTCTCATTGGACAACAGGGGTCTGATACTCAGTAATGTGTAATTGTATATTTAAACTCTATGGTAATGCTTTACATTAATGTTCTCTTAAACAGCATTACGTACCGCCTTAGTTTACATTAACAACTTGTGAACTTCAGTATTAATATTCAGAAACATACTTGCTTTAACATTACATTACAGTAAGCTAACACGTATTAATTTATGTTTATTCAAACTCTGATTAAGCAACATCAGTGAGTAAAAATAAAGTAACATCACATTCCTAAACGTTGATAGCTTCTTTGCTTCAGCCTCAGTTCTGAAATTTGACACCTGCAGACATGTGAATATGGTTCATATTGGTGATTGTGTTAATTATACTCGTTCATGTTGATTATTTGGTTTTAATATATGAAAAATTAAATATTACAGGTGGTAGTTACTTTGTTAACGTTACTTAAGGTGTATTCATGATGAAGTACTTATTAATTAATAGAGAGTATTAATGTAAAACATTATCACTTCTATTCTGCAGCCCAAGCCTCATCAGTTTGCGGTGAAATCCTTCAGCGTCCCCACCAAGTGTAACTACTGCACCTCGCTGATGGTTGGTCTCATGCGGCAGGGCTGCACATGCGAAGGTGAGAGAGAGAGAGAGAGAGAGAGAGCGTGAGAGAGAGAGAGCGTGAGAGAGAGAACCGGGGTGGACAAATTACTAGCCCAGGCACTCGGTACAAACACATTATGCGTTCAGGTTATTTATCTCAGGTTAATCATAGTTGCCTAGTGGACAATAGGAGGATTTTTGTAATTAAGTGTGGAATAAAATTGCCAAATCAAGATATAGTTGGTAGATTCTTACTCAAAAACACTGAATGCTATATGACAAGCATAACATGCTTTAACAAAGTATTAGTTAAGGGGTGTGTACTCTTCTACATCCAGGTCATTGTAAGTTTTTTCTTTTTCTTTTTTTCCCTAAAACGTTTCTGTTTGTTTCTCACTCAAATTTTGTTGGTTGCTATGTCACATTAAAGGTGGAAAAAGCTAGGGAATTTATCATTTCTCCACTCTTAAGTGGTGAGTCTACTTATAATTGCTTTGGCAGGATGATAAAGAAAAGTCCATTGCCTTTTTTGCCTTTGTTGTTGAAATTGAGTGAGAGAGAGAGAGAGAGAGAGAGAGAGAGAGAGGAAAATCGGGCTGTTCATGGATGTTATTATAAAATGACAAAGACCTAAAGAAAAAACTTGAATATAATAATTAATTAATAATTAAGAGAATTCTTTAAGATTTCTTCCGTGCTAATGCCGAGTCAGTTCTAATGATCTTGCGTATTCCTCTGTGCTTTCAGTGTGTAATTTCTCCTGTCACGTGATGTGTGCGGATAAGGTTCCCTCTCTATGCCCGGTCCCTCATGATCAGAGCAAAGGTCCTCTGGGTATCGACCCGCTGCGGGGCATTGGCACCGCCTACGAGGGCATTGTGCGGGTGAGCTCCGTCCCAAATACAGCGTTCGGAAATCTTCATGCTTGGTGAAGTCAGGAATAAAAAGAAAGACTTAAAGACTGTGGACTGTTTCTGTACACCAGGTGGTGCTAGTGATAAAACTCTGACTCAGGACTTGTGTCCTTTAAAAATCTCACCTGAAGGTGAATTAGCAGGCCATTTTCTGAAAAAGATTGAAGATTCTACCACAAAAAGCCGAGTTCATGATACGCATAGGTTGTTAAAGCATTCATATGTCTACAGTTCAGGTCATTTTGAAATATCAGCTCATCACTCATCCTAAGAGCTTCACCACTTACATTTTCTGTGTGTGTGTGTGTGTGATGCTCACTGAGGATGTTATGGAATTGATATGAGCGAGCAGTACCACGTTGTGTCCCTCAGGTGCCGAAGCCTACGGGGGTGAAGAAGGGCTGGCAGAGGGCGCTAGCTGTAGTGTGTGACTTTAAGCTGTTTCTGTATGAGCTCGGTGAGGCCAAAACGACTCAGCCCAGTGTGATAGTGAGCCAGGTCATTGACATGAGGTGAGCAGGAATTCCAGTGCTAGCAAATCTTTTTTTTTTTTTTTTTTTTTTTCTTTAGTCTGACATCTCATGTCTCATCTCATCACATGTTCGTCTTGCTCTTTCAGGGATGAAGAGTTTTCAGTGAGCTCCGTCTTGGCCTCGGATGTCATTCACGCCAACAGGAAGGACGTCCCTTGCATATTCCGGGTATGAGGTTTGGGTTATTTGTTCTGTGTGTGTGTGTGTGTGTGTGTTACACATTGTACAAGAATATATAATAACTCTTTTCCAGTTTCAAATGAACTGCTGTATATGGTACAAGCTAGCACCCTAAAAAGTCTAGATCTACAACCAAGAGCAATTAAAATAATTGTAGGCTGTATGTATTACTCAAGAATATATTATTTATAACTAAGAGAATTTTTTTTTTGCTGTTTCATAATCTTTGTGAGAAATGTAAATGTATCCCAATACTCCGCTTGTATCTCATTTGTTTCATTTCTCAAAATTGCATAAATCTAAATGTTTATTGTAGCTACGTCTTAACAGTGAATATCTCATATTATCTAAATTAATATGATCTCTCCGGTAACTAACACAACTTTTGGCATGTATGTAGATGGAATACAGTTTTACAAAATTGCATGTTTGGTCTTTTCCACAGGTAACGGCGTCTCATCTGTCGTCCTTGTGCCAGAAGACGTCCATTTTGATTCTGGCTGATAGCGATCACGAGCGCACCAAGTGGGTCAATCTGCTGCTTGAGCTGCACCGCATTCTCAAGAAGAACAAGCTGAAAGATCGCTCTGTCTACGTGCCCAAAGAAGCCTATGATAGCACGCTGCCTCTCATCAAATCTACACAGACTGCTGCTATTATAGGTACTGCACTAATGCACATCCAACATTGCTAATGTGTTTTTTAGTAAGTGCATGATGGTGTATTTCTTCATTGTTTTCCCTCATTAGACCATGAGCGTGTGGCTCTAGGTAATGAGGAAGGCCTTTACGTGGTCCATATCACCAAAGATGGTAAGTCGACGTGTCTGTATTCTTTAAATGCTGCAGAATTGAACTTTTTTGTATGCATAGTAACAATGTACAGATAAAGTGATGCCTAAATGGGAACTCTGTATCTTAAAATTCTTCTGCATAAGCCGTGAAATTCATAGTTTATGATTACGCAATATGTAACTGAACTTCTACGCTGATGCTGGTGTGACACTCTCGTTGCACAGAGATCATCCGTGTGGGCGATAACAAGAAAGTGCACCATGTGGAGCTGATGCCCTCCGAGCAGCTGCTGGCTGTGATCTCAGGCAGGAACCGACACGTGCGTCTCGTGCCCATGGCTAGCCTCGACGGCCGCGACACCGACTCCTTCAAACTGCTCGAGACTAAAGGGTGTCAGCTCCTGGCTTCAGGAAAGCCTCGCCGAGGTGCGCACGCATGCCTGTGTGTGGCCATGAAGCGTCAGGTCATCTGCTACGAGCTCAACAAGAGCAAGGCACGGCACCAGCGCCTCCGAGAGATTCAGGTAATCATCATCATCACGAGGGGTTTTTGCTACATTTTGGTACACAATCAACAGTGTGTGTAAATGTTGGTTATTATTGTATATTATTGTATACAATAGACATGTCTATAACTAGCCCACAGTCAGTATTGAGGTTTTTTTTTTATTGCATTTGTCAAGGAACTTTCCTCTTTATGTTTTTTATTATTTATTTTTTTTTTTTTTTTGCAGTTTGTAATTTGTAAAATTGTTGCTAGAATTTCTTAAATAGTGAAATATGAGATACTGATTGCAATAAAGAATGTAATTTTTTTGAGTTTTTAGTTGACTTTAGTCCAGTCCTGTAATAACACACACCACATATGTATATGTGTGTGTGAGTGTATATTTATGTATATATATATATATATATATATAATATAGTGTATATATATTATTAGTTATAAAGCTTGTGCCATATGTCACATGGTATCATAGTGAATAGTGACGCTTGCATTCATTATATGTAGACAAGATTATTATAAGAGAAACCCCAAAACTACACTTATTTCAAATTGCCCTTTATAAACCCATGTCCCTTCGTTGTTCCAGGTGCCTGGCGTGGTGCAGTGGATGGCGTTTTTGAGCGAGTATCTCGTGGTGGGCTTTCAGGGCGGCTTCATGCGCTACAGTCTGCACTCGGACACTCCTCCTGTTAGCCTCCTGCACCCGGACGATCACACGCTGGCCTTCCTCACGCAGCAGGGCATGGACGCGTTGTGCGCCGTGGAAATCTCCAGCAAGGAGCTGCTGCTGTGCTTCAGCTGTGTGGGTGTCTGTGTGGACCTCCACGGCCGACGCTCACGCCAGATGGAGCTGATGTGGCCCGCTGTCCCCACCGCCTGCTGTGAGTGGATCAGACTTGCCTTAAAAAATCAGAGCTAGTCTAATCTAGGGGCATGATGAGATCAGCTGATGCTGTACTGCTATAGATCATGATGTCTCTGAACTCCAGTATTACTTCCTGCACAAGTACATCTTAATGTGAATAACATGAATACACTGCAAGAAACATCTTATCAAGTGAAAATATCTTAAATATAAAGTCAAATATAAGTCAAATTTCCTATTATTATAAAAAAAATTCCAATCAAGAAGATATATGATTATTAAATCTAGACATTTCTTACTCATTTCAAGCTTGAAATAGTTCTATTGGCCGATATTTTTTATAATTTTAAGCATTTATTTTTAAAAAAGAAGCAAAAATATCTGACAATAGAATAACTTTAAAGCTTGAAATGAGTAAAAATATCTAGAAATAGGTTTAATAATCTTGTATTTGATTTATGGTAATCTCAGAACAAGAAATACTAGATACATTTTACATTTCACTTGCTTTTTTTTACTAACAGATCAGACTTCTATTAGAGTTTGAAATGCAGAATATCTTGATTATTGTCACATTTATCTGCAAAATTTCTGTTACGATCTGTATAAAGATAATATCTAGCTAAAGCGGTAAAAACATAAATGTGAATCGTGTCACTGTGGAAGGGGATTTTGATCATGTTTGTCATATCTACTGAACATGCTGCAGGCTACAGCGCCCCCTACCTCTCCGTGTACAGCGAGAACGCAGTGGACGTGTTTGACGTCAACACCATGGAATGGATTCAGACCATTCCTCTAAAAAAGGTAAAAACTGTTTCTCCGTAATGAATTGAATCATAATCGCAGGAAGAATCATTCATCTGTAGCATCAGGATTTTTCAAAAATAAAGCACAAAGAGTAATTACGCTGCAGCTCGGCGTTTTTAAAATGTAGCAGTGTAACGTATTGGGAACTTTCTCTGTTTAAACGTATATTATGTGCACAGATGCGGCCACTGAACACAGACGGCTCTCTGAATCTCCTCGGCTCAGAAACAGTAAGGCTCATCTACTTCAGGAACAAGACAGCAGGTAACAAGCAATCCTCAGTTCACCTCAGTTTAGTTTGAGGTGTGTGTTTCTGGGCTATAATCTCTCTGTGTGTGTGTGTGTGTGTGTGTGTGTGTGTGTGTGTGTGTGTGTGTGTGTGTGTGTGTCAGAGGGAGACGAGCTGGTGGTGCCAGAGGTGTCGGATAACAGCCGCAAGCAGATGGTGCGCAGTTTGAACAACAAGAGACGCTTCTCATTCCGCATACCTGAGGAGGAGAGACTACAACAAAGGAGGTACATGAAGGCACACACACACACACACACACACACACACAACACAAAAGCTTTACATGTCTCACTGGGCATATCGGAGAGCAGATTGCCTTTTTGTGTTGCTAGATGTTCAAACTTTTCAAACTCCATTTCAGTCTTGCACAGCAGGTGTTTAATTATATTCATGATTATCCTGAATTATATTCTGCAGAAGGTACAGTGTATCATAGAAAGGCACAAAACGATGCCACACATGTGGAAACACCCCTGCCCCAACAAACACCTGCTCTTTATATAGATATGTAGGTGTACTCCTTCATTGTAATGATCACAAGGGGAAAATCGGGAAAATATGTGATATCAGAACATAGTGAGCTGGTGTAGTTTAATACTTGCTTGTCATGTGTTCAATACTAACAATAGGATTCTGGCCAAAAGTTAGTGGACCCCTGACCATCACACCTATATGTGCATATTGAACATGAGTGTCAAAAATCTGGTCATCGATGCAGCAGCTGGTGCTGTATGCACTGCATGTTCTTTATAAGGAAAATAGTCATTAAAGTATTACGTCACCTGTAACAGCTTAAAAATGTCAATATTGCTGTGTAAACCAACTCAAGCAAAAGTTGTGCCAACTAATCCCCACTAGCTTTAAGTCAGTCTTAGCAGCATTACATTCTTGGGTGCAGTATTTTACTAATGTCCTGTGTATGTCTTTAGAGAGATGCTGAGAGACCCTGAGAAGAGAAGCAAGCTGATCTCCAACCCCACCAACTTCAACCACGTGGCTCACATGGGACCTGGAGATGGCATGCAGATTCTGAAGGACCTACCGATGGTAGGAGACGCTGTTTTTATCAACACTGGCCGGTTGTTGTAGTGGTGTGTGTGACGAAGTTCACTGGTGAGCAATGATGCATTTTTACAAAAAGGAAAATGTTGTATGGAGGAAATGGTGCATTTTTAGAATGACCAGTCAAATATTAGGCTAAATAATGTAGTCTAGTTCAGCAATTAATACGTGTGCTCTCTACTAACCTTGGCCTTGACCTTGTCCTAGGACTTGTGCTAAGAATATTTACTGTATTTGTACATTATCCACATGTAACAAAGCAAAATTTGACACGAATTCTCCAATGAATTGACTTTATCTCACTGTCTGGTCTGTTTTCTCTGTCTCCTGTAGAACGTGCGTGCTCAGGAGAACCGGTCCGGCTTTAGTGGCTCAGTCAGTATCCCGTCCTTAGCGAAGAATCGGACTGAACCAGGTCGCTCCATGAGCGCCAGCAGTGGCCTGGGAATACGTGAGTTTCTCCATCCTCCACATGCTAACACCATCCTAAGACTCCTAGAAGTCCCTAAGGACACTGCGATATTCCTTTTCCCTCCCTCAGTACTTCAGTCATACAAAGTAGCCATGTAAATATGAATCATTCTGTTGTATCAGTTATTATTATTATTATTATTATTATTATTAGTGTTTAATCCCGTGTTGTTATTAAGTTTTCTAACTCCCATGAATTAATACAGCCCAGAATTGCTTTATCTGTGATGCTGTGATGCAGTATGATCCATTTAGTAATCCATTCATACTATAAAGGATTCAGATTAAGTTCGGATTATTCAGTATGTAGTTATGAGATTAAGGCATGGGAGTCTGAACCCATCAACAGGAGTTCAACAAGGTCTTAATGTACACCAAATGCCACAGCCAGTGGCACAAATTTATTTTTCTTCCACTGAGGCCTACATTTTTCTACATTTGACCGCACTAGTGGCTTTTATTTAGAAACACATGCTATAGACATGCTATAATATTCTATGCATATGCTCAAGGAAGCAGGACCCCACCAAATTAAATGCATTATTGCTGGAACAGAAAACATTTACTGGCTACTTCATTAGGGACACAATGATGTAACATAATTTATAATATCCTGTGCATACAGGTCAAGAGCTTTAGTTAATGTTCACATCAAACATCTCAATCGAAGATTGGAAAAAAATCACCTGGTCTTTTTTTTCAGTCTTCATCTGTCCAGTTTGGGTGAGTCTCTGCCCATGATAGCCTCAGATTCTTTTGTTCCTGGCTGACAGGAGTTGAACCCGATGTGGGCTTCTGCTGTTGTAGCTCATCCACCTCAAGATTTGGCACATTGTGCGTCCTGGGACCCTGTTCTCGTAGCCTTCCTGTCAGATCGAACCACTCTGGCCATTCTCCTCTGACCTCTCTCATCAACACTGTGTTTCTGCTCACAGAGCTGACACTTACTGGGTGTTTTTTGTTTTTCCACGACATTCTGTGTAAACTCTAGAGACTGTTATGTGTTGACAGTTGATCCCAGAAGATCAGCAGTTATAGAAAAACTCAAACCAGTCCACCTGGCACCAATAAGCATGCCGAGGTCAACGTCACTGAGATCATATTTTCTCCAAGTCTGATGTTTGATGTGAACATTAACTGAAGCTCTTGATCTGTATTTGCATGATTTTAAGCACTGTGCTGCTGCCACATGATTGGCTGATTGGATAGCTGCATTAGCGTTGTGAGACTTGCATTGAACGAAATAGAGATCATGTAGAAAAATGATCAAATATTGCAAAAATATTTGAACTGCAGTAATAAAAGCTCAAACTACTTAAATTATGGTTAATTTTGAAATGTAAATATTATTTATTGAAGGGTAGGTTTAAGAATGAGTATTCAGGTACTCGTTTGGAAACAGCAACAAATATTTGAAGCTTGTAAAATTTCGTTTGGGCGAGCCCTATTGTTTTAATCTTTTCTCTTTCATTTGCTGTCTGTCTCTCTCTCTCTCTCTCTGTCTCTCTCTGTCTCTCAGGTTCCTCTTCTCAGAATGGCAGTGCTCTGAGGAGGGAGCTCTCGAGCAGTAGCTACAGCTCCAAGCGGCAAACCATGACATCTCCGTCCGAGAGCTCTCTGTCGTCGGGTGGAGGTATGGATGCAGGAGACGCACCGCTTTCTCAGTTTGACCGGGAGGTGAGTGACATGCCTGTGAAAATGAAACTTCATGCCTTCCATTCTGGTGGTTAGCGAAAAACATCTCCATGGGGGGAAAAATCATTTCATTTCATTCATTCTGTAGATGTCAGTAGCAGAATCTCCTTCAACACGTCTATTTAAGAATTCTGTTATTCAAAAAAAAATACGGATGACCTTAGAAAGATACAGTAGCAGGTTTCAATGGTAAACTTTTTTTTCAGACGTGTATAACATCATGTCACTAAATACCTGATAAGAACTGAACTGACATAACAGCTGATGGCTTCTATTAGTTTTATTCTAACAGCAGGCTCCTGTACAGCGTTTATCTCCTGACACTCCTCATTCAGCACAGTCATATTAGCCAGTCCTGTCCTGCCTGAAATTCTCCCATGCCCTCCTGGCCAAACTGTACAAGTCTGGCTTTCATTCATCATCCCTTTCAAGTATATATCTCGCCTCCACTGGGGCCTTAGCTCCTGCTACACCACCACGTATACCCATACTATAGCAGTTTGTATCCTTTCCCCTGGTATGGAAGCCACTTTTGGGCTCTCAGTGTGCCTTTCCTTCCCAGTGGCAGGCTGTCTCGCCCTCGGAGAAGACGCCCGATCTGAAACGGGCATTAAGGACCCTGCTTAGTAAGATGAAGGTAAAGTTGATGCACTCGGCATTGAAAGCACTCCCTCATTCCCTCTGCCAGAGCAACCACATTACTGCTTTTCTTTTTTTTTTTTTGTTTGTTTCTACTAAAGTTCTCAGCCTCTGATTGTCAAATCTCCATAACTCCAGGATTATGCTATGTTTTTTTTTTTTTTTTTTACATTTACGTTCAAAGTGACACGCATGCTCTACCTCCATCCTGTACGTCCAATTAGGCATTGGGGAAAATCGCAAAAGAAAAGATGATCGATTGTCTTCCTGAGGCTGATAGAACCCATTCAGAGCTCTGCATGCATCTGAAAGCATATTGTGTTAGTAGGAGCACCACTTCAGTTTACATTTTATTTCAGCACTTCTGAAACGCTGTGTTTGAGGATGGACACTTCTGCGAAGGCCAGCAGGAACGTATGACTCGTGATTAAACTGAGCAGTTTAATTACAGTTTCCTGTCAAACACCCAAGCAGCTGTTGCAAAGTGACTTGTTCCCAAAAACAATCCATGCACTGTAAACATGGCATAGCAGTGCTACACTGATTATTGGGAATGAAGTGCACTTTTAATTTCACTGAGCTTTCTGTCATTTTCAACATCAAAGAAAAAAATGCTTTATTACATTGAATTATAGGAACAATTGATATTAAAAAAAATAACGGAATGGAAGGAAAACAGGACCAATAATAGTTTAATAATAAAAGCAATATAAAAGCAATAATAAAAGCAAATTATGGCTTGTAATTATTTTACATGAACTGCCAGTCTTGGGTTTGGTATTATGCCACATTTATTGATCTTGATGTTGAAAAAGAACTAATAATGTGCAAGAACACATTGTGTGCCGTGAGAGCGCTGAGCTAGTCGCAACTCTCATCCATATTCATTCATTCCACTTGAAGGCTGGGATTTCAAAGGATATAAGCTGACGCTTTGAGAGAATATGAACCCAGACCTCAAATATTTATGTGAGATTTATGCATGTGCAGATTGAAGCTTTAAATATGCATCTCATACGCATCTTTAGTAGCTGTACTGTTTATCGTACACTGATTATAATACATGTCTCTGCTTCTTTTGTGTAGCCGCACTTACGTGTTGTGTTTGTGCTGATTTCAGGCCTAACAGCAGTTTTACTTAATAAGCATAAATCATTTATGCTTAAAGGCATGTAATGGGTGATTGAGGTGCCATTTAGCTCTTATAACTTGGAAAAAATAACTTTATTTTTTAAAAAATCATTTTTCAAAATTGAATCTAAACAAACATGTATTTAATGGATAGCAAATAGACATACTGTAGAAATGTAGTTATCTAGCATCCATGCTCATGGCCTGAGGACATTATTATTATGTTGGTTAACAGGGTTGTACTTTGAAAGCGACTTCATTAATCACGGTATCATTGACAATAAAGAAAAAAGAATGAGAACATTTTTCTTCTCCCTATAATCTTCAGGAAATTCGAATGATGCAACTTCCTGTTGAACATGTGACTTGTGGAAGATTTCAAATATGTCACAGGGGTGAATGTGTTCAGGTAACAGGGCTGAGTGAACTAAAATGTACATTTTTCAAAAGGATGTTTCAAGCATGAGATGTTATATGGATTCAATATGAATGCAAAAAATATGAATTTTCAAGTATTTCCATGATTATATTTCAAGGTAGAATGTAAAGAGTTGAAGTTGTTTATCTGAAACAGGCACATAGGTTGTTGTGAAGGACACACTACCTGTCTTTTACCTTTCTAATTGTAATGTCAGCACAAATAGCACCCCACTCAGGGAATTACTCTAACAATAAAGAGACAGATGATTTAATCGTGTCTATGAGGTAGAAAAATGATATGATGGCTTTATTAGACAGTTCAGCCACAAAGATGCAAACTGCAAGCAGCATGTAGCTAATGCTTCTTGGTTAACACTTTGGTTTTATCGGGACTTGCAGGACTCAGACTCGCCGCGTCACTCCACTGCCTCCAACAGCTCGACCTTCAGCAGCCCGCCCAGTCCTGCATCACCGCACAAGACCAAGTCTCTCTCCTTGGAGAGCACGGATCGTGTGGGCTGGGACACATGATGGACGCATCACAGGACCAATGGCGGGGCGTGTCCTGGCCCTGCGTACCCGCCCATATAAATAAAACGCAAGCACTACTGGATCCTCTCTCCTTATTTATCCAGCTTCTCAAGAGAGGAAAATATATGGGGGGGACGTGTGGCTGTCAGCAGGGCTGTGTGTGTGTGTGTATGTCTCTCTCTGTGTGTGTGTGTGTGTGTGTGTGTAGGGCCAGGGCACCATTGGAATTCCTCTCGTTTGAGTCGGACCTGAGCCATTTCTGAGACACACTACATTTGAACTTGACTGTACTGATGTTTGTATATAAACTGGGATTTGGGGTGAACTATTTATTTCTCAGTCCAATATTAGCTGTTTAAGAACAGTTTTTTTTTTCACACACTTCAACTGTGGACCATACCAACCACCACATTTGTGGGGATAAAAATGTCTCTCTCTTTTTTTTTTTTTTTTTTTTTTTGCTCTAAATGTGATGAGTCTCGAGACCTGATTACTACTTAAACTGCCATTCTGATTGGCTACAGCTTTCTCTTAGCCGACGTAGACATTTGCTACCTGCCCTACACTCCAACACTCTCAGACCCCGCCATATTAACAGTGCACAGGTCACATGCCACCTTCAAACTACACCGATATCGTGTTATTGCTGGGGTTCACTACCTAGATCCCTACTGCGGGATTTCACGAGTGCACTGGATATTCACCACTGTGCTGCCAGACACAACTACAAAATGTCAGACTTCAGAAATAAAGCACTATATACACAGGATAGAGAAAAGGACGTGGTTACAGACTAGAAATGTTGTTCTGTGAAGTTCTGTTCAATCGAAGCCTTCCACAGACCACCGCAAACCAGTGACGTCAGATTTCCATCACAATAATGTACATAGGCTGAAAGTATAGTATAATATATAATAAGGAAATTCTGTAGAGAGAAAAACAAACAAAGAAACCATCAGTTTATTTCTTTAGCTGCATTTTACCAACATTATTTAATTTGAATATTTTTTTTATCTGATTCCTGAAAACTACAACATTATTTTATATCTTGTGAAAAATCGATCAGTGTGTCGCTAACAAAATTTTTATTTTAATTTTCCATGAGTAGAATTGAAGCATCTGTGCTGGGTTTTTTCCCCCCTCTATTATAAGAGACCCAAACAAGGTTATACATATAATTTATTGGTTGAAACATATTTTCGCCCACATTTTAACATTCCCAACTTAAGAAAGATAAAAGAAATGTGTTTTGATCGTGATATTTAATTGTATATTTACTGGAAATATTGTGAACAGGTTCCACTTGATTATGAAGGCTAGCTGCAAAACTTTGTCATCATTAATTAATCTTTTGAGATTATATTACATGATAAACTCAATGAAGTGGTCTATAGACCATTGTTAAGTTCCCCACTAAAAGCTTTAAGAGTTGGACACAAGCTTTTCCTCTGTGATCTGATGTGATTATGTGCAAAAATATTGCTAAAAGATCGCCATGCTTTCTTTCCTGGAAACCATTTCTGACTCTTTTTTCAGTGCAAGTTTCACTTGGTCAGTAGAGTTCGGTTATACTGTGTTGCTGAATAATTGGCGCCCCTCTCCAGTGCAAATTTAGATTCCTGCTCTCATTGGCCAGCTCACAACTCAGGATTTGCAATATTGTTTCAGCTGTAGCTCGTATAAGCACGTG
The DNA here is from genome assembly GCF_027358585.1 of Pangasianodon hypophthalmus. NCBI lineage: Eukaryota > Metazoa > Chordata > Actinopteri > Siluriformes > Pangasiidae > Pangasianodon > Pangasianodon hypophthalmus. Next base: position 2,745,334 of record NC_069728.1, on the reverse strand, counting down.
AAGGAAGGCATAAGGCAGCTGTTGCACAATTAGTGACATTTCTGCAGTAGTCCACATCAGCTCTCTTTGCTATTATATATATATCTATCACTTTTTTGTTTTGTTTTGTAATAATTTGTACAGTTTTGCATGCTAGATGTACTCATTTCCTGGTTCTGTTACAGGGCTGTATTAGGTTTTGTCACACTTTTGGAAGGTTGAAGGTATTTTCCTGACGAGAGCTCACTGCTGGCAATTTTTTTTGCACAGATATCAAGCAGAAGATCAACCAAATCTATGGACTGAATTGATGTATTTCTATAAACAGATGATGATGTGACACTGGGGATTTTTTTTCATTTGGCTGAGAAATAACACTGGACCTGTTCAAAATAGGTCAAATTTCAGAGTTTATAAAATTGTACACAACTGAGATCTACTTCAAGTTAGTGAGAGACTGTAAATGAGAAGAATTCATTTTCAAGACCAAACTGTACTCCTATCCGATACCTATAAAGTGAGACATAACAGTTTACTCGTCAATTTATTCTAAATTATTCTACATGAAATGATTCTACATTTGCAGCAAGTAATTGAGTTTCAGTCTGTTTGTTCTGTAATACTGCTCTTTACATGCCAAATGTTTATCACCAATAAAACATTCAGTCATCACTCACTTCTGTTGTACTTAGTTATGTGAGAAATCGTGTGGAACTTCAGGAGGAAGACGTATTGTGTGTGTAAGTCTAATCCAAGAAAGTCTACACAAAGTGCAATAGAGGAACAGTGGAACATAAACCTGTTTCCCTCTATAAAGGTTAAAAAGGTTCTTAAAAACATACACAAAATGTACACAAAAGTCTAAGCCTGAACATAAAGCAGCAAGTGCTTCAATAGAGTATTAAAAAGATAATATAGCAAAAGCCCTTAGTGTTTACCCTGTTGATACTGAACTCTTTGATCAGAGAGCTTTCCTAAAGTTCCTGCTGCGTCTGCAGCTAATGGTGTATCAGGGCTTGCAGTTCTGTTTGACATCCACCATGTGCTTCATTTACAAACTTGGTGTTTGTAAAGTTCAAGGGGTGGCTCCACCTTCCTCCGTGACAGAGTGGATACCGTTAACAGGGCCGCTTTGGGCCGCCAGCTGCGCGCTGCTGAGGTCCCGGGTGCTGGCGTGTCGTGACTGGCTGTCTAGGCGCTGTGATCCGCCGTGTCGTGATTGGCTCTCCAGTCGAACTGTGCTGCTTTGCTGAAGCTGCTCGTGGAGGCGGGATACACTGACGTGGGGGAGGCGGAGCTCCTCTGCACCACGGACGCTACAGGCCGTGTACCTGCATTGGGAAACAGACACAACGCAGGGGAGGTGAGCTGCATCTTCTGCAGCGCTGATCTACATTCGGTTTGCTTTTCACATTACCGAGGTAACGGTATATGAAATCATGAGTGATCACCAACACTGGCCTTCCTACAGAATTTACTTCCAGCTATAATTCAACAAAGCTGATTCAGCTAATGGAGTTGCCTGGTTTTCTGGACCTGTGCATGTGAGCAATGCTGAGAGCTGAAACAGGGCACGTGCAACTCTGCTGCATCACTCCACAGTGACTCTGAAGATTTTGGAATGGAGACGTGAATGATGTATTATGTAAATGCATATGAATAAATTACTCCATCTGTTTACATATTTCCAGGAGGATTTGTGCTGCAATCCATTGTACTCGGACCTTGGAAAAACCCGTCCTCTGACACGGAAAAGTGCAATGGAACGGTCATTCAACTCGGAATTCCAAGTCTTGAACTTGAGCCTGAATTCTCCGACATAAAGAAACCTGACTTCGCAGAAATATGTCGGTGCACACAATCAATTCTCTTTACATTACTTTCTACTTCATAAAACTTGATTTTACTTGAGATGGAGCTTAATGTTGTGAAATTGTGTTTTATCAGCTCTGTAAGGTTATATTTGTGACGTAATTCTGCTGATTTGAGCCCAAATTTACTAACACGATAAGACCATTGTGACAATAAATATTTTATTAGATGAACAAGCTAGTTATTTTTATTATACGTCATCTCTCTTTGTTAATCATGCAGTAATTATTTTTGTATCTCTTATTAATATGTTTAAGAAATTAAGAGACTAGACAGACAAATATAACCTCCTTCTGGGCATCCGGGTTTTTCCGAGCCAAAGAATGATTTTAGATCAGACCTCGGGAAAATCAGCTTGGAAGTGTGAGTTCTGAGTACAATGGATTGAAGCATTACAGTCAGCTCCAGAATTATTGGCGCCCTTGGGTTAAAAAAAAAAAAAAAAATTATTATTTATCATAAAAGATTATGAAAAATGTCTTTGTGGTTAATTAGCTTGATCTCACACTGAAAATATGAGAGAAGTAAAATAAACAATAACCTGTTTCACTTCCATGTGCTCACTCTGTAAAATTCCTGTCACTCAAAGGGGGAAAAAAAACTCTCCAATTGCGCTCCAACATTGTTTCTTGCCTTAGACATTGCTTTCTTTGTATGATTTTTTTAGTATAATGTAGGCCTAGTTTAGTCTACTGTACAAACCTTACAAGTTTCAATCCATTCAAAGCTTTATAAGAAGCCTGTGCAAATGTCCAGGACCACTAGTTCAGCAAAAAATTTACTTAGTTCAGATGAAAAAATTTAGGTTTTATGCTTTACCAAGGAAATTTAAAGCAGAGACAAAGAATATGTTCTCAGAATTGAACAGTTTTTACTTTTGCCAGAGTGCAAAAATGGTACGAATTCCATCATCTCTCAAGCACTTTTAACTTGTTAACTATCTAGATCAGGTTGTGAAAATCCAGTGTGGTACTAAGATACTCGGGAAGTTGGAGTGGAGAGTGAAGTGGGAAAGAGTATTACACGCTCCTTATGCACTCACATGCTCTGCTAGTTGAGTTACACTGTATAGGTTCTCTCTAATGACAGCAGTAATACTGCTAATGATCACAACATTTCACTTCAGGTCATTTTGTCTTGTTCTGCATCAAGCCTGTTATTAATCTGAAACAACCATCTTGGAGCTATTTCAAAGCTAGGCTCTCTAGGAGTGAAGCCTGAGAACTCTGCTGACCAAATACTCTTAAAAATATTTATATATAATACTTCGAAACTACAGTCATGCTGCCCTGTACTCAGCTCGTTCTCTCTCACCTGCCATCGTGAGACTGGCGCCGGCTGCTGTGGAAACTGCTGGCTTTGCTGTGCACACTGCTCGGACGGCTGCTACCGCTGTGTGCCTCATCCAGCATGGCCAGGTGGGTGGAGGAGGCATGCGTGGAGGTGCCCTGTGTGGAGGTGCCACGGGAATGGCGCACCACGGTAACTCCAGGCTCGCGCAGCAGCAGCTGAGTAAAGTCAGGCTCCTGCAGCACCTGTCTACTGTCGTGCACCACACTGCTGGTGTGCAAGGGGGAAAGAAATGAAGAACACAGGTCAGAAAAAGAACATAAACAGGAGGGGAAGACAAAAAGGAAGTAATAGTATTTAGCAATTTTTGACAAACTGTATCTGAAAAAAAAAATAAATTGAGAGCCAGAGTGGCTACAGGTATTTATTCCAACCAGAGCCACATCTAATACATCTCATCATTCGAAAAACAAGACCAACTCAGGGACAATTAGACTGGACACTGCTTATTTCTTCAGGAGACTCACTCTTTTTTGTGATGGCCGTGAAAGAAGCTGGCCCACTCAAAGCAGGTCTTCTTACTGCCCACCCAAAAGACAGAGGGGATGCCCACCACCAGCATCATCAAGTACTTAATGAGGAACAGGGCAACATTTGGCCTGCTCATCTGCTCCACCTGTACAGACAACAGTCCAAAACTCACATCATATAATACTTTACAAATTATACTGTTGCTAATGACAGCATGAAGCCTGAAATATTTTCCTAAACAGCCTTAATTTGTTAGGCACAAAAGGATAATTTTTAAAAAATAAAAACATCCCAAATCCATCATATCGTTCATATTTCTGCAAACGTTTGGACTGAATCGAGTCCAGGTTTCCATGCACTACCACAGTGACTTGGATGACTTTGGAATGGAGAAGTAAATGATGCAATAAATTACTGTGTCCATCTGTTTACATATTTCCATAAGGGCTTAATTATTGGCACCTTTGGGGAAAGATATGTAAAGAAAAAAATATCTTTATGGTTTATGAGCTTAATCTCACACTGAATAGATAAGAAAATAAACAAAAACCCTTATTTTAAAAAAAACATAACAACAAAACCATGTGTCACAATTATTGGCACCCTTCTATCTAGTGCTTTGCGCAACCTGCCTCTGCTAACATAACAACAATACGTTTACATTTACAGCATTTGAAAGATACCTTTATCCAGAGCGACTTGCAGAAATGCTCTGCAGTCTCCACCAAAAACACCTCCTCAAACTAGTACAAACAGGTCTAAGAATAATATCAAGCTAAAACCCTGTTAAAGAGGAGTACAAGTAGTACAAGTTGAGGATTTTTATTTAATTAATGCTCACTGAGTTTTCTGCTATAAAGCTTAATGAGATCCAGAGTAAGGAACCTGAGAGCGTTCCTCTCTCTGTGGACTCTGTCCAGATCCTCCATGGTCTAGTGTCCTCTCTTGTGAACTGTCCTCTTCAGCTCAGCACACAGGTTTTCAATGCGGTTTAGATCAAGGGCTGGGGTGGCCATGTCAAAAGCATGATCTGGAGACTTGGTGTCCCTAAAATTCTGCTAACTTCTGCAAATCTCAACTGTGATCTTCGGAGAAACCTCTGCCTCTCTAACTTTCTTCTCACTGTGCAAGGGGGGTAAAATACACCTGTGTCCTCTTCCAGGCAGGTTCAATAGATCTCTAATTGTTAATCATTGCCTAATCAGTGGATATGGACATTTTCAGGCACAAATTTGTCTCATTTCATTTGTGTATTCTCTATTCTTCCCCATGATGAATGACTACAGGAATCTGGCCTCTGTGTCACCTCATATTTATACCTAGTGAAACAGGAAGTGATGGCTTAAGAGGCTTTAACCACTCTTTAAAAAAATTATATATATTTATATATATTTAAATATTTAAACATTTTTTGATAAGCATGTTTTAGTTTCTTGGTATAAATTGACTTCAATTAAAAGTTAGATTTCACTCATCTTTCAGTGTGAGATTAAGCTAAAAGACGTTTCTACCATTTTTTAAACCATCTTTACCAAGACCAATAGTTCCAGGTTCATTCATATGTAGTAAATGCTTTATCATGGTCAGAGTATTAGGAACCAGTGTCTGCACACAGAAATTGTCCATTTTAATTTAACATTAAGGCCAAATGTCAGTATCTGAGAGACACTGGCTTCATTCACAGTGAACTGTTTCCTCTACCTACAGAATGCCTGAGGAATATTTTTCTCCAACTTTACTTTACTGTACAGTCATGTGGAATTAACACTGGGATTTGGAGTGAGTAATATTAAAATAAACCCAATTTTAAGATGCATTTTATTCAAATTTTTAAAGATGTTCTTATGCAGTCATTTTTAATGCATGCTGGTATTTGAGTCCTGCCTCGTATGGCTGTCTGTGTAGATAAAAAAAAAAACAGATAAAATAAAATAAAATAGATGCAATACCTGTAGTAATTCACTATAGACAATAATTACTATGAATAATAAGGTATACATACTGTATATTTCAACAAAGTTATGCTTTCCCCCTAGTTATGTGATACTCAATATACACTAAAACTCAGTGAAGTAAATGGGGCCTCATTAAAAACAAATTTAATGCCGGTTCTGCAGGCAAGCACAAACACACACACACACACACACACACACACACATACGCTATGTAGGATGGATTGAGTCAGCGCACAGCAAATCAGTGTAAATAGTCATTTCCGATCCAGCTGCTTCTCTGCTGTTTGTAGATAATGCACTGTACACACACAAGGGCTCGTGTTTATCTATTGCACCAAATTCATATTATCCGTAAAAATCTACATGATGATCTCTTTTTAAAGATTATATGGAATCTGAGCAAATTAGTACATGACATGAAAATGGTAATATAAATGATTCAATGTAATGTTTCACTGTAATCTACATTGGGGGCCTTCACACACATCTCACGGAGATATGAGAGAAAAGGCAGAATGTGAGGGAAAGACAGACAGAGAGAGCTACATGCAGAGCAAGTGCTTGAATGCATGTGTGTGAGTGTATTTAATTATTAAGAGCTAATGGAAAAGACTAGGCGTTTGCCTGAGGCTTGTGGGGACCACAGTGAAGCATTATGAAAGCATTATGCATCGCTGTGCATCATGAATTTATTACAAGACATCCCTTACTGAATGCCATTTTTCTAACTAAATATACCGCATGACTGAAATAAATTTGTGAATCTACTAGACAGAATGTTTATCTTACTGCTACGTAGACACTCTGTGAATCCTACCTTGAACGGGCAGGGGATGTGGTAGTTCCTGCACTGCTCCTGCACCCATGTTATCTCCCACACTGGCCTGTAGCTCTGTTCGTACATGAAGCAGCAAATCACGGTCAGCAGCGGCACCAGGTACAGCACGGAAAACACGCCTATGCGGATCATGAACTTCACCAGCTTGTCTTGATTCTCCTTGTCCAGCGGGATCTCCATGCGGACACGGTTCAGTGCCACAATGCCAGCCAACAGCAGCACAACTCCAGCAGTCACGGCTAGAGCTAGTGGGGCCAGGAGGAACCAGCGCAAAGCGGTGAGATCGTAAAGACCCACGAAGCACACACCACTCACACCGTCACCCTCCACCCTGTTCATCGCCATGAGCGTGACGGTGAGAACGCCAGGCAGTCCCCAGGCTACTGCGTGGAAGAGCAGCGCTTTCTTCTCGATCGCCTCGCTGCCCCACTTCGGTACAGCAGCCAGGAACCATGTGACAGTGAGCACGACCCACCACGCGCTGCCCGCCATGGTAAAGAAGTAGAGGGTCATAAAGAGCAGCGTGCATGCTTTGTTATGCGAGCCCTGTGTGACAGTGGCAGCACGGAAATGTCCCGGTGCCACCTTGTTGCATGCCACGCGCTCCTCCAGCAGGAAGCCCAGGAAGAAGACCAACGATACCATCATGTAGCACACGGAGTAGAAGACGATGGGCCGCTCGGGGTAGCGGAAACGACCCATGTCGATGAGAAAGGTAAGGAAGGTGAAAAGCGTGGCTGACAGGCAGATGATAGACACCACAGCGATGAAGTAGCGAGCAAAGACAAGCTCCTCCCTGCTGAAGTACATATTTGGGCATGGGGGCGAGCAGTCACGAACACCTAGGAACCTGTAGCCCAGCTCGGGGTCGACCTTCAGCTCGCGCGGGCACCAGAAGCCGTAGTCACGTTGTACAGACACGGGAGATTCCTCTGTGGAGTCAGCACCTGAGAGGAGGTCCTCGGCTCGTGGATACGGCTCGTCACATTCAGGAAACCTGACAAATGATTAAGAATATATGATGCCTCATAATTTTGTCATCTCTATAATGAAGGATTATAGAGAAGGTTTGTAGATAATTAAAATGTGTGACTGTTGGGGAAAGTTAATTATTTATTTTCAATCATTATTGACCTGGGACATGATTAGGGCTTCACAAAGATCTTAATCTTGACTTCTTTCTCAAAAATTTGTTTCAGAAAAAGAAAAAAACCCAACATCAGAAAGCTAACCTGCAAGTGAATTTGAACAAAAGTAGCTTACGAGTTGCTATCAACAGAAGAACAGAAACAATGCCACAACGAATGATCGCTGGTTTCCCTTTAACTTTGGCACCCGAATATGATTAAATCTGATTTTAATATGATTTTATGCTAAATAGCAGTTATTTTTCCTCAGGTTGTTGACTATCACAGTACAAATGTGTCAGTAAATCAGTACAGACAAACGATTCACAAACATCCATGAGGAAAATGTAGCTACCAGTAATGTACGAATTTCATAAATAGGCATATTGTTCTTTTCAAAACATTTAAAAACATTTAAAAAAAGACAAGGTTTGTGCAGCCACAGAAAGGATATGGGACAGCTAAGTGTAATAAATTAAATTCTCCTTACTCCCTTATCAGTCTTTCACTAGAATAAACAAGTGACTAGTCTGAGGGTGAATAAGTATACATATAAACTTCTGGAAAATTGTTTTTCCGTACAAGGGCATGTGATATAATTTACCGGTTACAGGCCATCTCTTCAGGCCAGCTTAATCCAAAGATGTCCATCAGCTTGTAGCAGTCTCTCTTGGCCCGCTGGCACAGATGGCGACACGGCAGGGTTACACGGCCGTACTCCGTGCACACGGGTGCGTAGAGGGCACAAAGGAATGGACGCATATCAGCCGAGCACTCCAGGTTCACCATGGGGTGGAAGGGCTGGCAGGGAATAAGGATTCATTAAGGCATCACTAACTGTAGCTTTCATGGCACTACACAGTCTTAACCTTTTTTAATATATATATCAGATTGGATGGTTGTTTTTATGGCTGCAATGCAATCTATTTGTGAATTCTCAGGAAAAAAAAAACAAAAAACATGCTGTTACTCTATGAATGGATTTTTTTTTTTTTTGGTGGTGGTTATAAATACTGGTTATACAGTTTATGTCAGCATTTATACATGTGCTGCATTTTTTTTAGTTGTCCAACTGACCAAGTTGCTAAAAAGGGACCATTACACACACACACACACACACACACACACACACACACACACACACACACACACACACACACACAATGCAAACCATCACTGTTCAAAAGCATGAGCTCTTAGGGCACCTTTATGTGGGGCAGGGAGACGTGCTTTATACTGAGGCCAACTATGCATTCTGGGATTGTATGATCCATGGGGGCTGGACTTAAATATGCAAATCGCCAGTGGGGGCCGAACTCCACCCAGTACAAGACGTATTCTACATTCGACTTACCTCAGAAGTGGGAGGTCGCAGCTCGGAATTATGTTATAAAACATGGACGCCTCAATGTTCGTCTTTTGTTAACATTGGTGATATTGGTGCATATTTACATCCTTGAAACAGAGAACTGTATAGTCAGTGTTGTAGATTTAACATGTAAATATATCTGTGTGTTGACTGATCTAAAGTAAATACTTAAATATACAGTGTAACTTATTTAACGGTAAGAAGTGCTGCTGTGTTTACAGCTGATGCTCTGAGCAGCCATGTTGATTTGATGTCACTTGCTGAACTCGGAAGAACTCGGAGTTGAGGAGACCACCCCAAGTTCCCGGGTAGGAATTCTGAGTCGAGGGGGTGTTTTCTGAGTTTTTTTTCCTGGTCAGAAGTCAGGAATTACGCCCTCTAGTCGAATGCAGTATATGTGCCATGGGTGTTGGACTTGAGTATGCAAATTCCCAGTGGGGGAAAACTCCACCCAGTACGAGACACAGTATCTCTCCGGCTTTGTGTTTTTGCTACAATAGCTTTGGGGTGACTGTGCAAAAAAATCCAGATTTTGCTTTTTTTTTTCAAAGTGAAATGGTTTCCAAAACATGTACATGTACATGTACAAAGCAAAGTGTACATTTCTATAAATGTCATATAAATGACTTCCTGCTTCACTGGGTATAAATATGACTTTCTATAACAGTCATTATCAGTTAAAAAGGTATTGTGTAACTCTTTTAAACACATAAACTGAAACCCCAAAAAAACTGATCTATGAAGATGAACACAAGGCCCGGACAGATTTATGAGCAACTGTGTGAAAATGTAACGTTTGAAAGAGACTTTTAACTCCAGGCTAATGTGAGAAATTAAACAAACCGGTAGTAAGGATGTCACAGTCAGCCATTGCAGATGTAGGATGTTTTGTATGTACATATTAATAACTGTATGATGTTCTTGCCGAAACAGTTTCTACTAAGCTGCCACCCAAACTGAATGTAAAAAGGATTAGGATGGATGTTAGTCTTGCCCATATTGACACAAAGCTTTCTCATCAAGGCATCTTTTCCTCACACCTAATCCATATTTAACATGGTAAATTCCGCATGGATTCAGACTTGACACAGACGTGACACATGAAAAGAGACGTGTAAGTGTGTGCAGCATTCAAGCAGCTGACGGCGTCAAGTCTCGGAGGAGTCTTCAAGTCTACGCAGGAGAATGACATTCTTTTTTACATTTATACTTTTGATAGATTTTTATTTATGTTCCCAATACAATGTTTTCAGGACTGTAACTGACTGTGAGATTTTTCCCAGTAACGAACTGCAGTCCAGTATTTTCCCAGTGATGAGAAATTTAATAGCTGCCCCCCCCCCCTTTTTTTTTTTTCTTATGCTAGAACATTGATTGCAAGTGAATTCAATAATTCCATTACATTTATATTTGTGCACCCAGGCCAATCTACTGGACACATATTAGCTGTAAAGTGAATAAAACATGACCTGGTTCAGTAGACAGCATTATTCTTGTTCTGGTCTGCACATTACTCACACTAGAATCCCAATGTGTGCATCTTGATGGCCAATGATTGTCCTGAGGGAAAAATCTGTCCACTCTGTATTGTCCTTGGCCTTTTTTTTTTTTTTTAATAGTTTCTAGAAAGCCTTTTTGTAAGCCACAAGCTATGGATAGAAATTTGTGAGGACAGGGTGGGCTTTCATACATTATTTAGAATATAATATATAGGTGATAAACAATGCTTGTATGTTTTTTATTATTATTATAATTATTGATAGACATGAATTTTATGCTACTCGAGACTAGAGGTTGTAACTCGTAACTCTTGGCCTCTGACCAGGAAAAGCTAAAGAAAACATCCGCAACTTGAAATAAAGCTCCTTCTCAGGAGCTCAGCATAGCCTTCTCAACTACAAGTTCAGAGAGTGACATCAAATCAACCTCTGAATGAGTTAAACTGTATATAAAATTATTTGCTTTAGACATATTCACATGTTAAATCTGTAACGCTGACTATACAGTTCGCCGTTTTGAGGAGGGAAATATGCATCACTCTGCTTACAAAAGATGACCATGGAGTCGTCCATGTAATTTTCCCCACTTTGTACTTTGAATGCACAGAGGCATTATAACGCGCTCATAAAAGTGTTTACAAGAAAAAATACACAAAGGGAGAAATAAAATGCAGACTTTTCATCTATACTAACACCAACAATTAGGCCTATGTTTAAAAACCAAAAGAATGTCAGAATAAAAGTAGAAATTAATCTCTGAAGCACATTTTAAAAACCCTTTTCATCTTTGACTTTATATGGCTCAAAGTCCAAACCACTGCACTGCAGAAAAGAGTGAGTTTTGAGCTTCTCCAATACCCTACACCTCACTACACCACTTCATGCTCTGCTGCTTATAACTGTTTTATTTTAACCAACATGTCTCTACTTCTACAACAGTCGCCTCCTTTTATAATTACTATGACTCGGTTTGAGGGAAACCGGTCACTGTTCCTGGTAACTGATTTGAGCACAGCAGCTGTTATCTACCAGGGATTGACTGTATAACTTCAGCAATGACAAACAACTCAAATTCAAATGATTGCCTAAATTTAATTCCAGCATTATCTCTACAAGGGACCTTTTTAGCTCTAAACGTCTTAAAAAAGTCAGACGCAGGCATTTCAGACAGCCAGTGATCGACACGTCTGCTGGAGTGAAATCCTCTGATTTATAGGACATGAGTTTTAGATCCTGTTAAATATAAAAATTCTAATTTTAAAGCTTAGAAAAAATTATTGGATCAGTATCGGATGATTCGCAAGGTTTCAGTGTTAGTACTGACAAAGAAACTATCACTAATCTATTCTCTTTAATCACGACTCTATCTAATCTACACTCATATTTTCTTATTTACATTTCCCCTCCGCAAACAAAGACCGCGCACAAATAACTACCACAGAAATATATATAATGTATAATATATAATATAATATATATAATATAATATGAAAATAATGAAAATCTCACTTAGTGCACACAGTTAAGACTTCATATAGCCCTAAAAATCATTTTAAAAAATCATCCTGCTTTTGTTGTGTTTATTGAAATCAGATTGAATATTCTCTTTTTTTTCTCTCATGGCTGCTCGGGTCTGTGCATATCCATCTTGCTGTCATGGCAACCAGTGATCCAGGCAAGGGCCCGCGTTCAGTGAGGGGTCTCTATGGAGCAGGGTCAAAGGGCGTGGTGGTGGAGGGGAACCACCTCCTGAGAGAGAAAAGAGCCCTGTTCTTTTGTTGCAAGACAATTGGGACTCGTTTCCAAAGCAACTGTGCTACTTTATGTGGGGGAGGGATGAAGAAAGAGAGAGAGAGAGAGAGAGAGAAAGAGGAGGAGGAGGAGAGGAACAGACATAAAGTGGAAAAGGAACAAAAGACAGTGGTGTTGAAGGGGGAATGATGGGTAAGCCACTGGCTTGGGGTAAACTGTGCTGAATAGTCAAGGTGTAAAAATAACAGTCTGCTACAGTCTGATCAGAAAGAATGAATAAATGTCATTAATAATGTTGCTAGTAAGGATACAATAAAACATTATGAGTAAAGAAGATAAGAACATAGTAGTTATAGGTACACGAAAAGTCTATGTCTTTTGTAGACAGAATATCCTGAAGATAACGGTGCAGCATGTTAGTAGCCATAGATGAAGGATCAATGAACAGCTTTAATGAAATGAAGTAAATGAGCCGTGTCGTGTTACAGTGGTCGAGGTTTAATGCCAGTCTTTGCTGGAAAACTAAGGCTAAAAAAAAAAAAAAAAAAGCAAATACTGGAACATAAAAGCAGCACTGAGTTGTCCATGACAACATTAATCCTGCCGAGATATCCCCGTCATTCTGTCAGCACAACAGTCCCTCATCCCCTTTAGGCAAACGTCTCATTTCACAAATGAGGTTACACAGAGTTCAGTCTACAGTGGTGCATCTGAAACCTCCCATCTTCTGGGGTCCCAAAAAGAAAAGCCTGACCTGTTTTTAAAAGCACATGGGAAACGTCTATTTTTCATTTAAAATCAATTATTAAATAAATAAACAAATAAAGACACAGATTAAGAGGAACACTATGGTCCTTCGAGGCAAGAACCTATTTTTTTCAAGGAGTCTAATTTCCATTTATTGTTCCTTGTCATTTTTTTTTTTTTTTTTTTTTTTTTTTTTTTAGGATTTTCCCCACCCATTAGTTCTGCCTTCTCCTGCACGAGAGTCACGATAAAAGGTTTATTTTAAATAATTGAGTCATTTGCTGAAATCTGGGACATCCAGTGCCTTCAGAAAGTATTCACCCCCCCAGTGATTATTTCTCTTTTTGCTCAAATTTAAGTATATTAGAATGGAATTTATTTCTCTACATTTCAAAGCGAATCTCTGCAGAAATAAATTAAAATATTTAGATGTCCTCAGATTTATTTACAAAATAAAAAAAGGCTTGATTTTGACGAGTATTCACCTCCTTTCTTTTAGCAATGTAAATTAGCACTAGAATTGAATTTTCGAGAGCTCACACTAAATATGTTAAACAGAGTACGCCTATGTTCATTTTAAATCCACTTGTATCCAATTGTATGCTTGCACAATTAATATCTCTGACTTTGAAAGATGATGTTAGAAGGAAAAAGGCTTGAGAGGGTTAAAACATTAAAACTTGGAACCTTCCCAGGGACATTGTGAAATCCATTATAACATCTATTATTAAGCGGGACAACCCAGACAATAGAAAAAAGAAATATGAGAACCTGTGCAGAAGATTTTGTATTCTGATTAGACTAAAGTTGAGCCATAAAGCCCAACACCCAGGTAACATCATTCCTGTGATCAAGCACGGTGGTGGTAGCATCATGCTCTGGGGTTGCTTTTCAGCAGGAGGAACTGGAAAGCTTATTGCCATCACAGTCAACAGGGATGAAACCAATCACAAGCAAACTGTTGAGGAGAACCCACTCCAGTCAGCCATTTAGGGTGAAAATATATGAGCCAAAGCACAGGGAGAAAACTACAAAGGAGTGGCTTGAAAAAACATTTGTGGAGTCAAAGTCCAGACATAAATCCAACTAAAAATCTGTGGCATGACCTGAAAATTGCTATCCACCAACATTCTCTATCTAATTTGGCAGAGTTGGAGAACATTTCTATTGAGGAAGGGAAGAAAATGCCCCAAAATCAAAATGTGCAAAGCTCACAGGGACACATCCGAGACAACACAAATCTGTAACTGCTGCAAAAGGATAATTCACACTGACGGGATGAATATTCATCAATTAAGTAGTTTTTAGATTTTTTTAAATTTTCAAATAATTCTGAGGCCATCTAAATAGTTTATTTTAATTTCACTTCTTTAGAGAGTCATTTCAAAAGAGCAGGAAATAAAATCCCATTCTGTTATACTTACAGTAGGGGGATGAATACTTTCTGGCACTATGTATATAAATATACATGTACATATATGTATATAAATATATATATATATATATATATATATAAATATATATATATATATATATATATATATATATATATATATATATATATATATATACACACACACACACACACACACACACATCACTATGTTCATATGTCAATTCATATCTAAACTAAAGCGTGAATGCAGCCTCTATAGCATAAGTAATATTTCAGCATATTTTATATTTACTTTGAGCATATACTTCCTCATTTAAAAAGCACCCAGATATTTGTAAATGAAAGAAATGATGTGCCTGTACCTCCATGGCGAGGGCTGCGGTTTGCTGATCGTAGTGATTGAGCAGGTTGGGCATGAAGGTGGTGTTGTAGGAGAGACCCTGGCACATCCGCAGTGTGATCGGCTCACACGTGAAGGTGCTGTGGCTGCCTGCTGACTGCACGTTGATAGCTGTGCATGTTGTTAGCATGGAAAGCACAACCCAAGCAAGATCCATTGTCCTAAACCCAGCCAGAAACATGGCAAGAACGGAATGATGTCACTCTAGGCTGCGTCTCTGGGAGGGATAGGTGTGTGTTACGACAGCTGGAGTTGCCTCATTGACTCGATGAGAGCTGAAGTATTCCGGAGGTGGTGTCGGTGGAGTAGGTGATCTCCATTGTTGTTTGCTGGAGCGAAACTAGAATATCTTCTCAGTAGAGTTCCATCTTCAGCTGTACTTGTATGGCCTTGGTTTTTGTTTTTTGTTTTTTTAACTTATTTACTGGTTTACTGCCTCAGCATGTCTGTAGAAGAAAGAGTGGACTAAATATTACATGCATAACCAGTGACAAATTATTTACTCAATGTACACAATGCTTTAGACTACTCTAGCAATCAGAAACCAAGCTTACATCTAAAATACCCTGAATCAGGACAGTATTACAATCTAAAGATTTGTCAGCTTAGAAACAATTAAAATAACAGTAAGCCAATTAGTGATGGTAGATGATGATTTTTGTTTCTTTTTTGTTACACATATACAGTGAGGGGAAATAAGTATGTAGACACTTTTGTTTTGTCTGGTCGGAAGAAACAATAAGAGAACTCTGTGGCATTAATTCAACTCATCATATTTCGAGAAAAAAGGGTTGTATGTGTGTATGATCCCAAGAACACCACACCCACAGTGAAGCATGGTGGTGGGAGCACCATGATATGGGGCTGTTTCTCTGCAATCGGTCATTGAAGAAAACACGAATGGAGAGACGTACCAGGACATATTAGAGGAGAATTTAATCTCATCAGCCAAGAAACTCAATCTGGGGAGAAGATAGATATTTCAACAAGACAACGACCTCAATCTCCTAACTTGAATCCCACTGAAAATTTAGGCTATTTTAAATGTTTAAATTGCGAGACCATCAGAAGGAACCTGGTAACCTTCAGGAATTAAAGACAATTTGCCAAGAGGAATGGAGTCACAAAAATGTGGAAGTATATAAAATAACAAAAACAAAAGTGTCTGAATAATTATTTCCCCTCGCTGTACAACGAAGTGTAAAGAGACTTAAGATTTCATCATAAATTTTCCTCGTATCGTGGTGTTTATTACTACTGTGATATTTGTAGACTAGGTTTTCATAGTGTGAGAATTTCCAGAAATATTCATATAAAATTTACAAAACAGAATCATTTTGATTTAGAATTTTTTAACACTTAATTATTGGTTATTCAGTAGCATTCATGTCTCATAACACATTTACATTTACACATTTATACACTACATGGCCAAAAGTGGACACCTGACCATCACTCCCATAGGTGGTTCTTCCCCAAACTGTTGTCTCAAAGCACACAATTGTATAGAATGTGTCTGTATGCTGTAGCATTACAATTTCCCTTCACTGGAGCTAAGAGGCTGAAACCTGTTCCAGCATGACGATGCCCCTGTGCACAAAGCGAGCTCCATGAAGACATGGTGTGTGAAGGTTGGAGTGGAAGAACTCGAGTGTCCTGCACAGAGCCCTGACCTCAACCCCACTGAACACCTTTGGGATGAACTGGAACACCGACTGAACCCCAGACCTCCTCACCAACATCAGTGTCTGATCTCACTAATGCTCTTGTAGCTGAATGAACACAAATCCCCACAGCCACGCTCCAGAATCTAGTAGAAAGCCTTCCCAGAAGAGTGGAGCTTATTATAACAGCAGAGGGGGAATAAATCTGGAATGAGCTGTTCAACAAGCACATATGGGTGTGATGGTCAATTTCGGTGACCCAAATATCGCATTGGAGGTACTTTGTTGAAAATGGCTGTAATTCCTAAATGGTAAATACCATATTTTTGTGGAACCTCTTAAAATAAAGCTGAAAGTCTACACTTCGATCACATCTTGACTGTTTTATTTCAAATCCATTGTGGTGGTGTATAAAGGCAAAATCACAAAAACTCTGTCATTGTCCAAATACTTCCGGGCCTGACTGTGTATATATATATATATATATATATACACTGCATTATTTATTGCAAATAAGGTCTCAATCATTTTTCTACATAATCTCCATTACGTTCATTGCAATGCAATGCGTGTGTTCCAGTTCTAGAAAAAAAGGAAAAAAACATCGATTCAGTTGTAATTTATGTCGCACTTTTTTAAATAAGGTTTTTGATTTGACTCACCCTGATGCATTACAGTGAAATGCAGTGTGTAGGTGCTGCTGCGTCTTCACACTCCGTGAAAGAGAAAGTAGCTTGTACAGATGCATGCATCCCACGCACGAGCCTTCTTCTCCTCCCGGTTTAACCCGGTTCTGCGCTGCCCTGCTGAACAAAAGCGCGTGCTTCAGCTGTGTTTGAGCTGAGGGAATGCTGGTGCTACCTGAGAAGGCGTCTCTGTTGTCGTTTCCTATTCCTCGGGTTGCTCTTAACGAATCCCTGTAGGCCTTTTTTTTTTACTGAATCACGCGCAGGTCTGTCAGCACACAGCGGCTGCTCTTCACGTCCTCTGGTTACGCGTGCGTGGAGCGCGGTGCGGTGCGGTGCGGCGCGCGCGCGCATTCATCGCGTCGAGTAACAACAACAACAGCAACAACAACAGCAACGGCGCTGTCGTCACTCTGCGCGAGCGAGCGCGTGAGAGGGTTACAGGCGCTATTAGCGACAAGCTACCTGGTAAACATTAGTGATTAGGGCTAACATGTCTGAATGCAGCAGCCCTGAGCACTGAGTAGTGGTGGTGGTGGTGTAGTAGTAGTAGTAGTAATAGTAGTAGTAATGGTGAAATGGTGGTAGTGGTCTGGAGGTGGTGGTTAGGGGTGTGGTGGTTGTGTAGTCAGTTGCTCGGAGGTGTGTGAAGGTTTAAAGAGGCGGCGCAAACAAACTCTATGGAAACCAGTAAACGAAAACCATTCAGAGGTAGATATCTCCTCACTGCTCCTCACTGCTCCTGAGTGCTCCTCACTGCTCCTGAGTGCTCCTCACTGCTCCTGAGTGCTTCCTCGGCTTCTGCAGGCTGCTGCTGACGGTATGTCTTGGTTCCTCCTGGTTCCTTTCCAGTACTACAGAAGCTCACTGTGATTCAGCTTTAAAGCCTTTACCTTGTGTCTTAGCTGTACTGTGTACTGTAAGGTGCAGTAATGCACTACAGCCAGGGCTGGACAATACCTGAGCAGCTGCACTTGCTTACTATAATCAAGTATTAGTTTGGTGTGTTTATACTTCACCTCAGTACTATGAAATTGAATACTCTTACTTGGTTACATTTCCATTAAAAAAAAACTTCTTACAGGTTTGTTTACCTTCAGAGTACTCATTACAAATCACAGAGGTCTCTGAATCGTGACAGCTGATCCCCGGACATGACCTTCTGCATTTTACTGCCTCAGAGGTGCCCGAACTCTCTCCTGGGCAAATAACCCCAAACAGACTTTATGAACATTCTGCCACCACAAGCCTTGAGCACCCTACTCATTTGTTTCTCTTTATCTTTCATAAATTATTATTTCTTTAAAAAAAAAAACCATCCAGATCCTTTAGATGTTTTTTATTGCTTAAAATTGCATATCATTCGAATTTGGATGCTTTTTTGTTTTCCCAAATAAATATCACATATGTTAAAAAGTACTTTGAAGGAATAGCATGACTAAAAAACTAAAAACACAATACATTAAGTTATTTTTTTAAAAATCTTCCAATGTGGTTGTAAACAATATTTGTTAACATTCAGGTCTATATATATATATATATATATATATATATATATATATATATATATATATATATATATATATTTTTTTTTTTCTTTCTTTTTTTCCTGATGTGAAAATGAAGTTTAGGATTTTTGCATGATTTCAGAAGTATAGACTCTTTTTGTCTTAAAATACATCTTAAAAATAGTTTTAAATAAGATACGAAGTTCATTGGAGTCTGGAATAAAGATTATTTTTAATTTAATTTGAAATGTTGTGTAGAAAGTTACAATAATGCTCTCATGTGATTTGGAAATCTCATATAATCTTCCCAAAAACGTAAACTGACTTTCCAAAAATGTGGACACAATGCATGAAAAGGTTAAATTCCAGATTTATAATATAGGACTGTACTACTGTAACATCAGAACATTTTATTAATGTCAGTAACATAGGTATGTGTAACATAAGTGACTATAAACCAAAGGAATATTCCTTGCACTGACTTCCCATTCTAGTTGGAGTATTGCACACACACTCGCTGTGTATGTTCTGTACATCCAGAATATTTAAAAGTGACATTCTCTAGACGTAACGTCAGAGCCCAAACATCCCTGACTGTCAGGTTTCCAAGTCGAGCTGTAAAATGTTTAGTGATTGTATGCACTCAGATGTTTAAACACGCTGACGAGCTCTGTCTCTCATAAAACTTTCCCCTGTTGTCGTGACTGCTGTCATGAGCTGTGTCTCAAATTGAGAACTCTGACCTTACATTCAAATTATTTATCTAGAAAATCCAGAAGACTGACAAAACAGCTTTCGGTAGGTTGGAAGGTGACATTAAAATTCAAACAATAACTGCTCTACTCAATAACTACTCTAGAATAGTACACGAATACAGTATTTGAGACACAACACTAGTTTGTTTAGTGGAGGTAAAACGTGAAAAAAGACTAAAATAGCACTTATTAATTTAAGTGTGGCTTGTCTAAATGCCACTTTTCACCACTCAGATATTTCTAATATTAATTTGTTAAATAAAAATAAACTCTTGCGACCCCATTTGTAAATCAAGTGGCCAGACATGGGGTCACGACCCCTAGTTTGGGAAAACCTGTGCACCATGATGTAGTTAGCCCTATATTTATCCGTGTGTGTGTGTGTGTGAGTGAATGTGGATAATTCAGCACACTCCAGTGTGGAACTTGAGGATGAGTGCCCCTGGCCCTACCTCAGTAAAATGTTTTAAATACCGGAGTAAGCAAAGACTCATATAAAATGTTTGGTCTACTTTGTTTACCTAGAATGTATGATTGCATCTAATTTGAAAAAGCACATTGAGGTAAGGTTTGCTAGTTTGCTAACATTACCTGGCTATAATTGGCTAAGTTAGCCTGTTTTCTTTGCTAATGCTAGGTTAGATTAGCATCGATTCCAGTCGCTAATGTAACTGGCTATGCAGCAAGTCAAATTCTAGCTAACAGTAAAAAGCTTGCAGAGGTTGAATGATGTTTTCAGGCAAAACGTCATCTAACAAGAACATACATCTAACAGTTTCAGATAAGCAACAAAAGTTACTTTTCACATAAAAAAACAATAGGACAAAAGGACATTAACAATCAGTTAAAACATTTATTTTTTAATACCTGAGTACATTTAAAAGTAGCAACTTTTTTTTACTTTCACTTGAGTAAATCTTTTGGCTGGATACATCCACTTTTAATTGAGCAAGATTTTGACACAGTATCTATATTTACACTTTTATATTATATTTTATATTATATTTAAGTATAATTTTTGAGTACTTTGGACCACCTCTTAATACAACTAAATGAAACCAGATAGCTATTCAGTGTGTAACAGTTAAATGATTTGCTAAAATACTCAATATATTCATGCTTTAACATTGATACATGAATGCAAAAAAAAAAAAAAAAAAAAAAATGCTATCATAAAAACATTATCGTGCATGCTTATGGAGAAAATTAATATTGCTAACATACTAACTGTTCTGTGAACATAGCAGTTCAAATCCATGAAAACAGATTGCAGTAAGAAATATGGAAATTATGATTTCAAGAAAATGTATAGTTTTGGAAGAAAGTACAGACTGTTCAGAGGGCCATGCCCCTGTTTGGTGAATCAGAGGTGGTAAAAGTGCTGTAGTATACGATTTTAAATAAATAAGTGGATGAGATAAGAAGGGGATATGTGATGGGAAGAAGATGGTGGTGAGGAACATAGGAGGTGGTATTCTGTTAAAAAATGATAATCAGTGTATTCTTTCATTCAGTAAGATGTTGATTTACTTGTCATTTACTAAATGAATGATAATGATAACGAAATGTATAATTAATGAATGTAACCATGTATCCTTCAATTTTCTGTCTCAGCCCACGTAGCACTCTGAGGTAAGGTAAGAGTGGCTACCTGGGCTCATGAGGAATTGCTGACTGAATAAAATATTTACTTTGTAGTGTTGATAGTGATCTCCCATTTTACAGGTGAATTTCCAGCACAATTTGTCCTTTGGCGTTTCTGGGTGGGTTCCAACATCTCAGTGGAGGTAACTGTCTGAACGAAGGACTACAAGCCAGCAAGTAGATTGGAAAGGAGCAAGATGTTTCTCAGCAGCTGAGTCACTCTCCTGAACGTCAGCAGACGATATACTGAGTGACGGAGCCATAAATTTAGTAAGCACACAATATCTTTAATATTCTGTTCATGAATGAATAGATATCAACCATGAGAGATATATATGTATATGTACACAAAATGATATAAAACTTCTAGAATGTTTTAAGATTGATTTATGACGACTCTTTGCTTTTCAGCTTTTTGTAGAAATACAGAATTCTTAAAAGACTTTTAAAATGGTCTTCACACGTGAATGTAGTTTTTTGACACTTAACCCGTTGTGTTTCACACGTTTTTCACATGTAGGGTTTTTGTTTTCCCCACATGATTTTTTTTTTCCTGAGTCGTATTAATTTTTAGGGCATGCATTTTTATTTTTCATACAATAAGTGATCACGTATTTTTCACATGATGTTACACGTTCATTCATCTTCAGTAACCTCTTTATCCCGCTCAGGGTGGCAGTGGATCAGGATTAAACCCTGGGTGGGACGGCAGTTTATTGCTGGGGTACCTTGCACACACTTATTCACACCTGCGGGGTTAGGGTTAGTGTAGCATAGCCAAGCCATCGAATGGCATGTTTTTGGAAGGTAAAATGAAAAACTTTGCATAGACATTAACTGAAGCTCAGGTTCGAACACTAGAGCTGTGAGACAGCAGCGATACCATGTCGCCTGATATCATATGCATTCACTTGAATTCACAGCACGCAGTTTAAGGACATCTTCGCGTATTTTTCATATTACTCACCATATGCGTGATTTTTTTTTAGCGTAGGAGCTTTGCACTTGTAGTTTTGTCATTATCCATAACAGTATACAATACTGATACAACTGAACTAATGGCTATTTACATAACTGTCCTAGATTCCGTTATCATGTGTACAGTTATACAGGTTACATTACAGTACTTCAATTACCTGTTATTTTACAGGAGTGTTTTATATGTGACACTGGAATGCCTTTCGCTCTTAGAGAGACACTTGGTAGTAAGATGCAGACCAAGCGGAGCTCCTGGACACCACTAAACCACCACCTGTCCAACAGCCACGTATGTTTATCTGACCATTCTTAAATCGTTTCAGCACAACAGTTATTACTAGTTCCTCCTTTTTATAGAGGTGATGCATCTAAACATTCCAGATGTGTCGTTGTTTTAATCCTTTTGTATTTGATCAATATTGCAGGTCTTTGAAGAGAGGAAAAATCTCGTTGGCAAGTGGGTGAGGAATAATATTCAGTATTCTGGCTTTCTGTACTTACTGTATACACATACACATCACTGCTTATTCATCTTAGCACTGCACCAATCTGTTTCTCAGTTTGATAAGTGGTCCGATAACCAGAGGAAGCAGGTGTTACAGGACTTCTTTTCCCGTTGCTCCGTGGCCCAGATGAAGTACCTCAGACAGACTCTGTGCGCTCAGGTGCCTGAGGAAGCGCTGGACTTTACTACTGTTCTGCCCAGGGTCATATCTCTCTATATCTTCTCATTCCTCGACCCAAGAAGCCTCTGTAGATGTTCACAGGTAAATCATTTCAAGCACAAGGTTAGAATTTCATCATTCAGTCTTGCAATACTATTCTAGATTTGTATTGCTTAAGCAATTCATGCATAAATTATTTAAAAGCATGTACACATTCTTCTATTACTTAAAACTTTTTTTCTAAATATAGCTTACACTAAAAAAAGTCAATGGACTGTCCTTGTGTAGGAATATCATGAAAAAACCATTAAACCTGGGGAAAATCTTCTTTATTATTATATTATAATTTATGTCTTTACATTATGTGTAACATAAGTGACCAAAGGAATACTCCTTGCACTGACCTACCAGTCTAGTGGGAGTGTTGTTCACTCTCTTGCTGCATATCTTATGTCCATCTGGAATATTTAAAAGCAACAACCATTAGACATCACGTCACTTTCCGCTGTCGTCATGACTGTTGTTGTGTCAAGCAGGCGAGGACACAAGTGCAGGGTGACAGGTTTTTAATAATCGTGGCAATCAAAAAAAGACGAGATTCAAGAACAGGGTTGAGGTGCAGGCAGAGGTCAGGTGATCAACAAACAGCAGAAACCAGCTCAGGCAAGAGCAAGTCAAGGAAACCAGAAACAAGATCATAAGCCAGGATAACGAGCAATATTCACAGGCTTGGTAATAACTGGTGAAAATCAACACAGCGCTTATACTTCACAAAGGGAGTTTGAACTGAAAGTCCTTTCATACTGTGAGGCTGTAATTGTGCACAGACGTGTGTAATCAGTAATCAGGTGAATGTGGTCGTGACAGTGTTTTCTGATGGCTGTGTGTTGTAGTCTTTGGTGGCCATGTTTGTAGGACACGCTGTATTCTGGGAGCTGTAGTTCGATGCCGATTCCGTGTGGCCACGACACTTTAATGTTTAATGATGTCTTTATGAGCAAAACTGGATAAGATTCAGGTGTAAAATAAATGTTGAAGATTATAAATATTGTAAATAAATATAAAAATGTAATGTAAAATAAAAGTTGAAGATTAAAATGATAGAAAATACCATTTTTGAACAAAATATAGCAATATTCTTGACATGTAGAAAATGTTGATTTTAGGATTATTGCCTGATGCTGCTGATTTTGGAAGTAAAAAAATCTAGCTTTAATAAAAACTGCTAGTTTTTAAAAAGCTAAGGTCCTCATTGGGGTCTGGCATTTTTAAAAAAAAATTTTTAAGAAATTTTTAGAATTTTAGAAAGTTTTATATAAGAGTCATGCTGGCAAATGGTGTAAAGAGCAACAGAAATCAGGAAGTTCAATTAGAGTAAGTCTCGAGTGATTTAGAGGTGAATTGCATTCTTATGTTTTTTTTTTTTTCCCAACAGCCTTAAATTGACTGTCCATAAATGCCTGACATGTATGCCTGAAAGGGTTAATACTGCATTATGTTTAAGTTGTGGGTGTAACCACAAACTGCCACGTCCTTCAACGCAGTATTACTCATGCAAAACATGGAAAGTAATGCTTGATCTACTTATTCTGAACCTCTCTAAGGTTAGCTGGCATTGGAAGAGCCTGGCGGAGCTGGACCAACTCTGGATGCCAAAATGCCTGAGACTGGGTTGGTGTATCACATTCACTCCTACACCATTTGAGCAAGGAGTGTGGAAGAGGCACTACGTAGAGACAGTGCAGGGGCTCCATGTAAGCCGACCCAAGGTGAGACTCAATACAGAAGATATGCTCTGGAGGACATGGCATAATTCTCAAGCTTGGAAAAACATAACTCATAGATTAAGTTAATTAATATTTACAGTTTATTTATTTATGCAGTTTCTCAAAGTTCCATGTGGACGCTTGATGATTTTTGGTTATAAAACTGTAATTGTGAGTTATCTCCATATCCAAACACTAGCATTTTTTTTTTTTTTTCACAGTCTCTCGACAAGGAGGAATTCATCGTTCCTGAGGTGAAAGTGATCGGCAGTGAATTTGACGAGCCGACTCTGGAGAACGGAGAATCGAGGCCCAGCGTCCTGAGTCAGCAGGGGCGGAGTTTACCTGGTCATGCCTCAGTGGCTTCAGCGAAAGGACTTCCACCGTGGAGAGACTCAGACAGACACCCCACTGACACGATACGCTTTAACTACCTAGACAACCTCGACCCAATCGAGCATGCAAGGCAAGTGTAAGACACCGTCCTCAGTTCACTGCGCACACACACGCACACAGACATGTACACACACTGATCTAACACACACTGTCCTGAACTAGTAAACAGTTTATCATCCCCAGTAAAACCCTGGATTCTTCACCCTCACCATTACTCTAATACGATCAACAAATGTCCTGACCCCCTGCTCTGCAATTCCTGTGCATATGTACAGCATGTGTGTGTTTAGTGTGAATTGAGAAATGAAAACGGTTATTTCTGGTTATTTCTGCAGACAAGCAAGAAGCAGAAGGACTAATCCCAACACAACACAAGAGAGCACACAGAAGAAAGCCCTGTCTGCTTCATCATACAAACGGTGCAAGGTCAAGTCTATGGTAATCTCATGCAGTGTGACTTATTCTACTACTCATTCTTACTCAGGGCTTCCTCAGAAAAAAAGAAGTGTGGAGATTATATATACTGTATATGAGAGGAGTTATGCGTTTGGACGTATGGAGCACATACAAACTCTCGTCAGAAACATCTGAGATTGGTCGGGATGTTTACAACATTAAGGGATTGGTTAACAAATGAAATCCTGAACATTAGTTATCTGCGTATTACAGCTGTGTTGTTTCTCAGATATTCTCATCGCTGGACCTTGGTGCAGACAGTAAGAGAAAGCAGAGCAGGCCGCAGTGGGCAACGCAGAACATCGTGCCATTCTCCAGTAAAGACCCGGAGAAGAGGATCAGGTCAATCCAGTGGAATGCTGGGATACGGCCGGGTCCGGTAAGGAATCCGGTACCCAGACTGACCGAGAAGAGTCTCCGAGCTTCACTAAGATCCCACAGAAGCACACCAAGTGAGGACTTTAATATGGATATTCATTTTATAATATGGTTATGATCAGCTTCTGTATCGTATGTATCAATACCAGCTGGTACGTATGGGCTAGCAGAGCTAATGGTCAAGAGAAACTGTACATAACTGTACATAAAAATAAGACTCAGTTTTTGGCATGCACATAGTATTACTTGCTGTTACCAAGTGGATTATTTATGACTTTGTTGGAACCAAGAGAATAACACCACACCACCAACGGTCGTTATATGATATGTTATGATATATGATTTCTTTCTTTCTTTCTTACTTATCTACAAGACTACCTGAATTTCCCTTTGGGGATTAATAAAGTTTATCTTATCTTATCTGATATGAGATATGAAATGTACACCTTGTGGTGTTCTCTCCTCATATGACCAATGTATACACTACAGTCTATAAAATGTCTCCTGTGATATTTAAATATGAGAATATTTGGTTTGTGCTTCATGCCTGATAAAGACAATCAGCACAGTTTCTAGCCGTAAGCAGTGTAAGCAGTTTCATAATGTCCACAAGCCACCAGAATGTTTTTAAAGTCATAAGGGACAGTGAGCCTGAGATTGTTACCATGGCTCAGGCTTTCACAGGAGGCTCGTGGACTACAGCTTGAGAGGTGAGAGGACTGGAGTGAGGGTCACAGGTAGTATCAGGGCAGCCCTGAGGAGTGTATTATTATTATTATTATTATTATAGTCAGTATAAACGTGGAGCTTCTGGAAAAAGAAATTGAAACAGGCACATCTGGAGTATCTGTATCATAGAGTAATCGTGTATATATTACTGTACAGTTATCAGTTAAATGAATATATTTTGCGTTATTTTATTGCAGCAGTGCTACTGGCTGAAGGACAGACTGACTTTGAGGACGCCAGCCTGAGATGAAGACTGGCACTTTCTCGTCATCTGGTGGACAACATGAGCGCTGCATGAGAATACTGCTTTACTTCAGCAATGTAAAATTTGTAGTTTTATGTCATATACACATATTCAACTTTAAGAATTTAGTCAGATGTAATCAACAATATATATATATATATATATATATATATATATATATATATATATATATATATATATGCTATAGTAATACATATATATATACACACACACACACAAGAAAATGGTGGTACACAGTGTGAGTGAGTGAGTGTGTGTGTGTGTGTGTGAGAATGTTTTCTAGCCCATAAATAAATAATGTTTGGGAAATTATTTTACCTGATAATTAAAACCCATTTAAACATCTCTTTACCTGGCTAGTTGTAATGTTGGTGCTGTAAAGTGCAAGTGTACTCTTCTTTCTTTCTTTTAAATGGTGGTAGGTTAATAATAATGTGATTGTGTCTCCAAAAGACTGTGATTTTTTTTTAACAATGCAAAATGTTTTTAATAGTTGTTTTTTATTTATTTATTTTGTAAGTGAATTTGAATTGACATAACCTCTAATGGCCACTAGGCTTCACTACAGACCCATAAACCTCAGCATGTGTTTCTCCACAAAAGCTGGGAAATCAGGGGCTTAAACTCAGCTGTTACTGTAACACAATATGTAGTGAGCTGCAGATTCAGAGCCCAGATGCAAAGTAGTCAGCAAAACCTGTATCCTGTTATATTTTCCAAAATCAGGTAACAGTCATATAACACCGATAATAATGTAACCAGTTTCAGACATTTTTCATTGTTGTGGGTTTTAATAATGTTACTAAATATAACAGTAGCATTGTTAAATAAATTAATATAATGTATTTTTTCCTTATAAAAAATAGCAGATTTACTAATAAAAGTGTTTATTGCATTTCCTTATAAAGTGTTTATTAGATTTTATTATAAAAATGTTTATTAGATTTAATTGTAAAAGAGTGTTTTAGATTTTATTATAAAAGTGTTTATTAGATTTTATTATTTAAAAAAGTGTTTATTAGATTTTATTAAAAAGTGTTTATTAGATTTTATTATAAAAATGTTTATTTTATTTTATTATAAAAGAGTGTTTTAGATTTTATTATAAAGGTGTTTATTAGATTTCATCATAAAAGTGTTTATTAGATTTTATTATAAAGTGTTTATTAGATTTTATTATAAAAGAGTGGTTATTAGATTTTATGTTAGGGAGTTTTTTCGGTGATTTACTTTAAAATAAAAACAAACCCGACCGTGTAGCCGCCATCTTTAAAAGCTCTTATTATGGCAGTTTTCACTTTTCTGGCTCGATCCCGATTCAGGAAAAAAAACCTGTCTCACGCTCCCTTGTGTCGACGTCACACGGGAAATACCAAAGTGCAAAAGGGGGGAGACGTGTCTGTTGTGAACCAACGCGTTAAAATGGCGCAAATTTTCAACAGTTACTTACTAATTTATTGTGTTTAATATATTTATATTGTATTTTAGTAATATAGAAATAGCTTACACGAACAGATTTGGGTACTATTTAAAAAAATATAACCCCGGCGCACCCCTTCATGATGGACTTTCCCAAACCTGGAGCGATAAGGGCCGGTGTGTGTGAGTGTGAGTGTGTGTGAGAGAGAGTGTGTGAGAGAGGAAACAGTTGAGAAGTGTGTGGAGGCATCAGTGTGGAGGAAACTCAGTCAGAGGGAGCGGCTGAGGAGGAAACACTGGTGAGTAGCTTTTATTCTCGGGTTTCATGTCGCTTATTTGTTTGTTTGTTTGTTTAGAATTGCGCGAGCTGACTTTTGGGCCTGTGTGTGGATGAGAGGCCGTGTGTGTGTGTGTGTGTGTGTGTGTGTGTGTGTGTGTGTGAGAGAGAGAGAGAGAGCTTTAGTGCAGCAGGATTTCACTTTCCAGGTTAAATAGTTTCCTCCAGTTGGAGTTTGTTGTGAGCGGAAGTCGCTCATAAAGCCGCAGGAAGTCGCAGTCCTGTCGTGCAGGCTGAACCGGAAGTGGCTGATGAGCCTGAGCTGACCTGAACACACTTTCTCTCTGTTCTGGTGTGTCCTTTAAAGCACTAAAACAAATCAGACCCGTTTCATTTCAGCTGTATCCCGAGTGAGAGAGAGAGAGTGTGTGTGTGTGTGAGTGTGAGTGAGAGTGTGTGTGTGTGTGTGAGTGAGAGAGAGTGAGTGAGTGTGTGTGTGCGTGGGTGTGTGTGAGTGAGTGAGAGAGAGTGTGAGTGAGTGAGAGAGAGTGTGTGTGTGTGTGTGTGAGTGAGTGAGAGTGTGTGTGTGTGTGTGTGTGTGAGTGAGTGAGAGTGTGTGTGTGAGAGAATGTTTTCTAGCCCATAAATAAATAATGTTTGGGAAATTATTTTACCTGAAAACTAAAACCCATTTAAACATCTCTTTACCTGGCTAGTTGTAATGTTGGTGCTGTAAAGTGCAAGTGTACTCTTCTTTCTTTCTTTCAGTACTGCACTGTGCTCTTATACATTAATGTGCAAATTAGTTTTTGTAACTCATAACTAACATGGCAGAGAAATCAGAAATAAAAATAAAAACATTTCCTGCATTTTATTGATGAATCATCCAGGGCTTTATTTCCTCACCAGAACCTGAAGGCGTGTTGATGTCGTGTAAATACAGCTGTGTGGCGTTAGGACGGTGTTGGGACGGCGTTAGGACGGCGTTAGGACGGTGTTGGGACGGTGTTGGGACGGCGTTAGGACGGTGTTGGGACGGCGTTAGGACGGTGTTGGGACGGCGTTAGGACGGCGTTGGGATGGTGTTAGGACGGTGTTGGACGTTCAGCAGCACAGCGCCGCTGTAGAGGCTCTGCTCCTGTCAGAAAGACGTGGCTCTGATTACAGCACTGATGGAGGAAGCACTCAGTGGCTTCCTCATTATCGTAGAAAGTTTTCTCATTGTTCACACACGCAGTGTTTTCACCCTTTCAGTGCTCCAAGTAATCTCAGATCAGTGATGTGGGGTGTGTGTGTGAGAACACAACAGATGATCTCAGACCCTTCAGGCAAACCGCTCTCAGATCGCCTGCAGAGATACTCAGGGGTCTTGAGTACGGTTCGCTTGTGGCTCATTCTGTGGTCCACATGATTCACATGTTGTGAAAACCAGGTGGTCTCAGTCCACTTTAGTTTTCTTTATGGATAA
This sequence comes from Pangasianodon hypophthalmus, assembly GCF_027358585.1. Lineage (NCBI taxonomy): Eukaryota > Metazoa > Chordata > Actinopteri > Siluriformes > Pangasiidae > Pangasianodon > Pangasianodon hypophthalmus. The sequence goes on along the minus strand of NC_069728.1, from coordinate 2,715,525 downwards.
AGAACTTGCAGGTTGCTGTTATGGCCAAAAGTATGTGCACCCCTGACCATCACACCCATCACACCCATATGTGAACATCTCCTTCCACATTTATTCCCCCTTTGCTGTTATAATAAGCTCCACTCTTCTGGGAAGGCTTTCCACTAGATGTTGGAGCGTGGCTGTGGGGATTTGTGATCATTCAGCTACAAGAGCTTTAGTGAGATCCATCTCGACAGATCTAATCACAAGTAGACAGCTGAAACACTTAGCCTTTTACACCTGACATCATGAACACGCCTTTAGTGAGAACTTGTGATTTGGATTTTTCATACATCATTTCCTCTGGAGGAAGGATGTCGCATGCATTCATTACATCTGTCTTCCACTGCATTTACTTTCAGGCAGAAATGTTCTGTGAATCATATCTCATACATACCTGTACAGGCTGCTTCAAACCTTTTGATCACATGGTCTGCTAACGAAACGGACGATAAACAGCAAGCCGCTGTTGTCGTAGCATCATCTTTATCCATTAGTCTAGGAGAACATGAGAGCTCTACCATGTTAATAATTACGTATTTTCTAGCTAGGGCAATGACGCGGTGGATTAATCGGTCTTTTATTGCTGTCTGGACACTTTTGCCTTCACACTACAATTATGATGTGGTCATTTGCGTCCCAGACCACGTCCGAATGTGGTCCGAGTGATCGGATCGCGCCGGACACATTGGATCCTGTTCACACCTGGAGCGCACAGTGCTGACCGCTTTCCCAGTGATGGGAAGTTGTAAAGCAACAGCATATAAAGAAATCCTAGACAGTTGTGTGCTTCGAACTTTGTGGCAACAGTTTTGAGAAGAACCACGTATGGGTGTGAGGGTGGGGCTTGAGGGTGGGGCGTCCACAAACTTTTGGCTATGTAGTGTGTATGGTGTATGTATTGTATTGGTGGATCAGCAACAAAAAGTCCCCCAGATGCGTCTTGTATTTCACTTCAAATCAGTGCATTGTGTAAAGCCACCATTTTGAATGAGACTATTCATAATTCAGTGTTACAGTATGGTAAAGGAGTTGTGGTAAATAAAGCACTGAAGTCATTTGTGGTTGGTTTCCTTTCAGGGCCACTTTAACTGGACTGAGTGGTTCATTTAAGAATACCTAAGTGTGAAAACGCCTATAAAGGAAGCCACAAGTTGTGCTTTAGCCTCAGCAGGTGCATCGTTGTAAATGTTTGCTTCGTGAATATAACACATGCTTTAAAATTTACGCTTCATTTACTTTTATTTATTTGGCAAGTGCTTTTATCTACTTGTAAGTGCAGTGAAAAGAGAGTAGCTGTCGAAGGAGCCGAGAGCGACACTGATGAAAGCGCTGAGGAAGAGCGAGAGGTTGCACATGTGGAAAACGTTGCAGAAAGTTAGCAGCATGTAAAATCGTTTGTTAACACGCCACCTTTCGCTGCGGTGTATCTCTAACAATGAAAACAGGATGCTCATGGTTAGTCTGTTTTGTTGGCTTTTTTTCTCTCACACTGCAGGCTAGGAAGCTCTAACGTAATGATTAAACTGTTTGTTTAACAGGATCAGATTTGTGGTTTTAGACTTTAAATCAGCACATTAGCAAACTGATGAATCGAGTTTGGACCAGATTAATATGGGTGATTTCAAGGAAAGTTTCAGATCCCTGAATAAATGAGGATGTTGGTGATGCTTATGAGAAACTTCTCTTACTTCACAAGATCGAAAGCAGATGTGTGCGAGTTTATTTACGCTTGATAGTTTTAATTTCTAACATTTACAGCACAAATAATTTTTTTTACAAAGTACTTGGTAGTATTCAAGCAAAATGAACATTTTTATAGGTTTTATTTGTAGTGATGTTGAACAGTAATTGCAATAATAAGTTGTGTAAAACTACTCTTTGTACTTTTTAATAATGATGAAAATAAAGTAGGAGGGAGATGGAGATTGTAGTGGATGAACGATCTTTTATAAATATGATAGTGGGGCTGGAGTAGCGTAAAAGAAAACGTGGGATTTGAAAGAAGAGCAGTTTATTGAGAATGTCATCTTCTTTGGCTTTTGAATCATGTTTTCTCTAGGAGTAAACTTGTGGCTATATATATGGAGACATTTTCAGTAAGGAGACGTTTATTTAACATGGGTGAAAGAAGTCCACGTGTGTCAGCACTTTGTAACAGTCAGCGAGTTTTCCTCCATGGGAGAGTCTTCAGGAGCTGCATGTTTTTTGTTTTGTTTTATTAACTACAAGAGAAATAATTTAAAAAATGCTGCTGAAGCGATGGGAAGCTGGAGCTTAGAACGATGTCATTTTTGGTCTCTGTAGGAATTCCCAGTTGAGGGGCATTTTCTTTGTAATTATTTATTTATTTATTTTTCTGGTCGGAGGTCGGGAATTGCGAGTTACAATCTCTAGTTGACGCAGCATTATTAGGTTAAATGTTAAAATGTAACCATAAACGTAGGGCTGTACATCACACTCCCGTCACGATTCAGTTCAATTCACGGAACTGGCTTCATGATTCAATTCAAAATTTAAATGAAGAAAATTATGACTGGAAAGACTATTCTTTTTTTTCTGTATCCTAAACAATGCAAACCAATGTTCATTTTTGTCTGTATGAAATGAAATAAATAAAAAAAATTGCTACCAACAGAGGTTTAATACTGTAAACAAAATGTACTACAGGTTCACCATATATCTTAAAAATGAATGAATAAATTTATTAATTCTCCTAAAAATTTGATTGCCTAAACAAAGTCTCTGACTCGGGGAAAATGATTTGTTTGAATTTATTGAGCTCTGTATCAGCTTCTTGGGTGTCATTTTAACTCTAATAGAGCTCCAAAGTGGGCTAAAATGCCCGTCTAATGCAACCTCTGTCTCAGGCACTGCAGAGGTTCAGGATACCTAATAAAAAGTATGATGAGTTCTTTATTAATAAACAAATGTAAATGATGATGGAGGACTGCAGTACATGGTGTAATGGGAAAATAATCAATTTTCCCATGCTTTGTGTTTCATTTCCTTTTTTAAAGACCGCTGAAATCACACAAACCAGCTTTTAATGAAAGAAAACTGCAAACTACATCAAAAACTCAGAGCACTGACATAAATACTGTGATTTAAAGTCAAACACAGCAGTGAGTCTGTTATATAACATTATGAAGTGCATATGAAGGGTCTGGAGGTGTGATGACAACAAATATGACCTGTTAAAACCACTCAGTGTTTTTCAGAGTGGAGGAAAATGTGATCTAGGGGTAAATTTTTCAAATTTCTCACAAGACAGTTAAGATCAAAAGTAATTCTGTTGCTTTTGGAAATTTCACAACATTCCTGTCGAATTGCCTTTTTTTCAATCGAATAAAGATTGCAGAAGCACGTGCCGAGCAGTGCGTTACAGTATTGCACATTTCGGTGCAGCACAGAGTGGAGAAAAAAGTGTGATGTTTTCTCTCATTCTCGGCACTTCCTGTTCTCATTTCGCTTTTCGGATACACATCCTGTGTATCAGAGAGAGAGGGCTACACGCTGAGATCATGTGTTTTGTCTAAAACTGTTATGAGAAATGCCTCGGTGATACTTCAGTGCAGGTTCATGTGTTAATTATGATAGGAGAATTGTGTGTGTGTGTGTGTGTGTGTGTGTGTGTGAGATGTGTGTAGCTTGATGGGTGATATCTGCTGTGAGCGATGAGAGATGTATTCTCAGAGCTGACTCGGCAGCTGACTCGTGACCCGTTTCTTTCAACAGCTGCTGGAAAACTGAAATTTATGATGTTTTTATATCCATGGTCACAGTTGGTGACTGCAGCATGAATATAATTCCTCAATGCACAGACATTGTGTTAGAAAGTAGAGTTAAATAATAGGCTAAGTGTGGAACTGAATATGAACTTAGTGTTGGATTTTTCTTTTTTTTTTTTTTTAAAAGAAGAAGCAGCAGGCAGGTTAAACTAAATATATTTGTATTGAGATTATATTATTTTAAAGTTACAAATGTGGAATTAAAAAAAAATAATAAAAATTCTTGTACCGATAATCTGGAAAATATGTAGAACATGGCCTCAGCACAAGCGTATTAAACGGCTGTCAATTGATTATTTTGTTAATCAGTTTCAAATAATCATAATCAAGTAGTCGATATATCTTGTGGTGTCTTAAAACCTACCTGTACAGACTAGATAAATGCTATATAAAGTACTTCATTTTATTATAATATTCTGTCTTTTAATGAAAAATGATCAAAAATTACTGTTTTGTTTTTATTATAATTTAATTTTTTTAAATAATGCATAGCTTTCCTGATCAAAAATACTATATTTAATGAAGCATTACTGTTTCTTACTGTCAGGGAGACAAGGAAGAGAAATTAAAAGCAAATTCTTAATCTCAGTTTAATAACTTTAAGGGTAAGAAAATATAGATCTATAGTTTAAAAAAAAATACTACTAAAGTAGCTGTTAAATCCGTTGTAATATTTCTACGTTAGCGCGTGTTTGTGTGGCGATGCAGAGGGGGATCATGGGTAAACATGAGACGCAGAGACGTGCTAGCGCACAGTCCCCTCATGAGCTAACTACACATGGGGCGAAAGCTGATTGGTTGGCGGGGAGGCGTGTCTGATTGCGTATAAGGAAAAGATGTGACTTTCTATGAGTTTAATCAAATTCAGATTAATGTTGTTTAAATCAGAGTAATACTGTTCAAAGTACATCTGAAGTGTAAACAATAAATTTTGCTGAATACTTCATAATGTGAAATTTTCATCAAGGATTTTTTTTTTCTACTCGAGTAGTCGATTACAATCAAATATTCGTGACAGCACTAGTGTATTACTTGGCTGAGAAAACCTGTTCTTTATGGGCCGGAGTGCTTGTTTGTGTTTAAAAGGGTCTTCTGTCAGTCATTTCATAGACACGCCCCACTGCCCCTTGACTCCGCCCACATCTCTATCTGAAGCCCAGCGCAGCCGGATAATTCTTCTACAGACCTTTAAAGAAATGCTGTAATGCTGAAACTGGAAGACAGTAATTTTTATCGGTTTATTAACGTTTTTATTATTTTAGGAAATATAAATGAGAGTTCCTCGATATTTTGCTGTCTTTAAAGCAGAGTTGTGTTTGTATCTCTCCTCTTTAAAGGAAATAGTGTGTAAGAGATGATGCGTTTGTCAGACTATGGCTTTGATTGAGACTCCTAGCTGTTCTTTTATTTTCTGTTATTTTATTCTTCTTTGTAGTTGTTCATTGTGTTGCTTTGCGCCACTGATCGTTGTATATGTTTGTACGATGCCTTAATATTGACCTTACACAATTAATAATAATAATAATAATAAGATTATTCTCCTGCTTTGAAAAATGTAACCTCTTAATGACAAACGCAGTAAAAGCAGAAGAAACTCTGGCAGCGCTTTTCCGTGATGGAGTAATTCATTACTGATGATAAGGGATGAGGCAGAATTAGTGATGTTGCTCCTGGCCATGTCTCTAAACACAGTCTATATAAAGCTTTTAATTGTTTGAATGACCTGCTTTACAAAGTAGCGTAGGACAAAGCATCAAAATTCTGCTTCATTTTCCATTCCACATCTGTCAGCACTTTCGGTTCTTTATTTCAATATGGTGACGTTTTTTCCTGGGCAAATCATGTTACATCAAGAGTGCGCAGTGACGCAAAACACACACACACACACAGACACCATATAACAGGATAAACTCATGGATAAGGAGAATCCTCCTGGTTTCCTTTCAGAGTAATCCCAAAGAACACGCTGAATTTGGTGAAACATCTGGCTGACAAACATCCCGACCCTGAGCGAGAGCTTAGCTAACTGTCCTGTGTACAGTATCGTAATGATGAACATGTTTAATAGGAGAACACACTACGTATAGTTTACATAAAACTATATTATTAAAATGTGATTTTAATGCTTATACTAAATTTAATTTAAGCAATTTTCTAATTACCAGATTGACTTATATTCTAAATTTTTTTCCCTGAGACTAATGATGACTACAAGCTTTTGTCTTGAATAGCTGTTTCTGTGGACTCAGGTTATTTAGTTATTCAAAATAAAGTCGTGTGGACAAATCTTATCAATTCATTTAATGTAATTAATAATAAGTTGTATTTGTAATCAGTGCAGAAAACAGTGTTCAGACTTGATATCTGGTAAAGCATCACTTTAGCCATAATATCATACTAGTATCGAACATTATGATACTGAAGCTGGAATTGGTAATGAAGTGAAAATTCTGGCATCTGCCAGATAGCAAGGGCGCTCTTGAGCATTCTCATAAATCACTATGAATTTTGTGTGTTTTTAGCGTTATAACTTTGCTTTCAAGCAGCTGTGTAGCTTAAATTGCTGAAACTGGAGGTTTAAAAAAAAACTCAAACTTGTTTCAAAGAAAAAAAAAATAAGACACTGACTGCACTCATGAACGTTACCATCAGTCATTATTAGCCAAATATTAGCCATGTTTTTTGTTAGGAGACGTTTATTAACATTTTATAGAAGGAGTCCTGGGTGTCAGTGCTAAAGTTTCCCAGCACAGGAACAACTTCTGGAGAGAGGATTTTACACTTTCCGGTTTCTTGGTAAAATGACAAGCAGCATTTTTGAGAGAGAGAGGGAGAGAGAGAGAGAGAGGGAGAGAGAGAGAGAGAGAGAGGGAGAGAGAGAGAGAGAGAGAGAGAGGGAGAGAGGGAGAGAGTGAGAGAGTGTGACCGCTTATCACGACTATAATGTAAGTGAGAACGGGTACTAACTTCTCTCGGACGTTCCATGACATTAAATCTAACTGTAAACCGTTAAAATCTGCCATTCATTAATAAATTAATAAATAAACATTGTATTTGTTGGCAAACTGTTGTGGAATAACACACTCCAGAGCGGCTGTTATACGAAAATAATGTGCTGTTATTCCTTACGTAACTCTGCTTCCAAGGTTCTGAGGATGGGCTCAATGAGTTTTTAAAAAATAAATAAATAAATAAATAAATAAATAAAAAATCCACCTAGCCTGTGACCTCATTAAGAGAGATCTCGACAGATTTTGACATCTTAACATTAAGCATTCAAAAATGTAAAATCGTCCCCTTGAGGTAAATTATCAGTGATAGATTAACAGTTAAGATTCTGTATAGTGGCTATGAAGTAAAACAACAATAAAAAAATCCTACAGCTGCCAGAAAGCCACCGCTGTGTTCTTGAGCTAAGGCCCTAATTTTTTTTTTTTTTTTTTTTTTTAAATGCAGAAATATAACTGTAGTCACTCCATCTCTGTTACAACTGCTGTAATTCAGACGAAAGAAGCGTAACTGAAGATGTGAAGCCACTGATCTCACTAAGAGATTTTCTTTCTTTATTTATTTAATGGAGAGGAACAGAGGCAGCAGTCAGTTAGAGGCTGATATTGTGGCAGGCCTAACAGTGATGTCTCAGATGGGGCTTGCTGATCAGTGAAGACCCTCTGTCTTCTCCTCGACCCTGAGACACGGCGCTTTTTGTGTGCCGCTGCTTTTGAGATGCGTTGACTTCACAATACAGAAGTGGCATTCAGACCAGCGGCGATTCATAGGAGGAATTGTGTGCCCCTGACTCCTACACGTTTTTACGACTGGCCACGGAGACCCCTTCTGAATACCAACCCCACCACCACCCGGTCGCAGTTACACCCTGAAGCCTTGCTGTTGATGTCCAGCTCCTTTAGCTCCACACCTTATTAAAAAAAAAAAAACAATACTTCTAATTAAACTAAGGAGGAACTCATGGATTTAATGGACTCCACCATTTTGTCTTGGTTAGAGCTGATTTTGTGTGTGCATGCGTCTGTCTTTGTGGCTCTGCTGTCAGTATGTGTGAGTCTGATCCACTTCAGTGCTGTTTCGAGGACTGTGATATGGCACAAGAGGCAAGAAGGCCTTTGTGGGTTTGGACTTGTTGCCCCTTGTTTGCCCCCACCTCCAGTGGCCATATAAGGGCAAAACTGAGCCAGCTGCTCTGAACTCGGTCCTGTCACTTTTCTTTTAACCTATTTTCTTCTTTTTTTTTTTTTTCCCCTCCAGTGTCATTTTTTCTGATTTGATTTCTGAAGTACATACATAAACTAGAGATGGTGTGATACCAAACCCTTGAGTGCCTGGTGATGCCAAAACCCTTCCAATATTGTTTTCTTTAAATTGTATTTCACATTTCACATTTTAAATGTATAAATAAATTATAAATATAATCAAATCAGTCCAAACAAAAGAAGAAAAGCAGTCTCTTTATATGGAAACATTTCTACTTCCAAAAATAAATTTCTTTTACAAATCTAATTCAAATTCTTTGCCATTTGTTACATTTGATTTCTGTGATATCTGAGCCCCCCCCCAAACACACACACACACACACACACACACACACACACACACACACACATTGCCCTGATACTGATACTAAGGGATCAGATTGTTGCCGTGATATTACATATACATTATATATATATATATGTATGTATGTATATATGTAAACTACTGTAGTTTAATAATATAATATAAACTATTAGTATGCAGTAGTTTATAATATAAATTATTAGTTTATATTATTCAGCTACAGAAAAAAACTTTTTATCTAATGTGAGCTTGCTGTCAAGTTTAATTAGCTTTGTTTATTACTATTGCACACACAATAACTTAACAGAAAGTAAACCACAAAAAATCCATAATTTAGGACAAGACTAGCCATCCGATAAAGACAGTGTGTTTGCCGATGCCCTGCAGCGGCTACGATGGATTACTGAAAGATTTCACGTGCACCATGCTTGAGCTGCTCCTTCTCCGGCACCATTTAGTCGTCATTTAGTCATTTATAACTCTCTTTTATGGTGTTTTGTGGGCGTGGCTAAATCTAAGCGCCGTGAATGTGCTTGGCAATTTACCAGGGATTGTCAATTCATCAGCATACACACGAGTAAAAAAAAAAAATCAGTGTTACTGAAACTTTTGTAAATCTGGTGGTTCAGTTTTGCCCACAACACACACAACTTCACTGACAGATGAATAAATTCAGCCTGTTGCAGTCGTCTCCACAGGACCGCACACTGCTCCGGTGTTCAGCAGCTGTTAGTCCTGTTACACTGGCTGAAGAAAATTCACTAGTTTTATAGAAAACCTAACAAAAGGCAGTCTCTGGCAAAACATCATATGCAAGTTGTGTGTGTGTGTGAGAGAGATTGTGTGTGTGTGTGTGTGTGTGTTTGTGTGTGTGTGTGTGTGTGTGTGTGGAGATGTTTTAAATTCTTCAGTGTGCTCGAGGACATTCCCAGAAGTGTTCTTTGGTCTCCTTCTGCGAGAAGTCACTGTTTGCCTTTTGTTTGCAGTGTAGAAGGCAGAAGTCTGAGTTTTTGGTGTCTGATGTAGAAGAAGCTTTATTTGTTTGTTTCATGTTATGTAGCTCATCTTGTGTCCTCCATCTTTCAGAAGGGTCTGACTTCTGAAATGGACATTTCCATATATAACCAGCCATCTAGCTCATTTGGGTGGGAATCACTGTGACAGGGTGGTGATAGTTTAGTAATCTGATTTAGACCAGTGTGGCACATCAGATCTAGGTCGGATTACTATTGCTGTATGATGTGGTAACTAGTAGGGAACTGTCGCCCTGTGCTATGGTAACTAGTAGGTAACTACTGCAGCGTGATGTGGGAACTAGTAGGGAACTGTAAAAATAGGTGATGGATGATCTAAGGATTGGTGGTTAATTTAAGAGAAGTCATCATTAAGAGATTGCTCTGTATTCAGTTGTGTATTTTTTCCACAGAAAATCAGGTTGTAATGTGTAAATTTTATTTAGCACTCAGTTACTGCAAACCGTGGTGAGACTGCATTTCTGACGGCGCATGACTGACCACCAAGCACACGATACCCACAAACCTACTAATGTGGCTTTGTCAGAGACTGTACTACTTTTTTGTTTTTTTAATAAATCATTGGCTTTAAGCAAATTGGTTTTGTGCTTTCAGGACTAAAAGATTGCATTTAACAGTTAATGTATCATTTGTACTGAGCTGGACCAACACACCTTGCAGGTTCTGTCAGTTATATTTACTCAGACTCTTCACAGCGTAATCAGGACTGTATAAAAAGTGCTCCAGACCGAGGTGGTTTCACACTTCCCAGAGTGGTGTCGCAAAATTTGATGAATGATTTCTGTTTAAATTTGACGTCATGTTCCCATGAGGATCATTAGCAGAATAGTTCATGGATGTCAGGATAGTTTATACGCTTTTAACATGCCACAGTCCCACAAGCTTCTAGTGCAAGACCACAAGTCTGTCTGGGGTTAAGTGGTTACTTTCTGGCATTGGGCAACATGTTGACCATTCAGATCACTGAAATGCGTTAAACTTTGCTATTTCAGACAAATGCCATGGGCTTATAACTTACTGATATTGGGTCTACTGCCTGCCTGCGGTCCTTTTTTCTTCTTTTTAATAAAAAGAGCATGAACTCAATTAATAGTGTTGCTCCAATAGTGTTACTTTAAAAATTGGGAGCTTCCCGTGTTGTTCTTTTGCCCATGAGCACTCTACTCACCATTCTGAATACAATCTTATTTCCATTTCCCAAGCCTTGTGATTTCATTTCAATCCCTGTTGTTTACTCTTGGGATTTTGAAATTTTAGGTCAAAACTTTCTGCCATTTTTTTTTTTTTTTTTTTTTTCCCCTCCCTCTCTTTCTCCCTTCCCTCTTTTCAGTGGCGTCTCTAGTAAATGTAGTTAATTAATGTTAAATATGTACTTGTCTAAAGTTAGCCAAGAACTTGCACTGCTAGATTTCACATTAGACAACTCTAAACATTCTCCATGTACCTTGACAGAAAGCAAGGACGCTACACCAGTCCAGTCAAGAGTGTGTGAAATGGAGGGAGTGGGGCGGGGCTTCCAGGGGTTGGACAAAACACCTGTGCAAAAAAAAAAAAAGACTGTTGACTGGCTTGTTGAGTAGAAAAGGATTGCTCTTTCGGTATATTTCTTTGGTGTAAGTTAAATTGCAGAGCTGCTTTGCACAATGCGTGAAGGTTGGCAGGTGTGGTAAAATAATATAATCTGAGTAAACATCACTGGATGTGGTGGCACTGTAAAGTGGGCTATTTAAAATCATATCATCACACTATCGTGAAACCCGATATCAGCCAGCATAAGATTTCTGAAAGCGGATATCCAGGAATCTTCGATATAACAGCTCCATAATTTCCAAACCCGCTGTAATGGAGTGTGAATTTGTCAGGCTGTGATGGACTTTGGATTTTTTCCATCTATTTCAATGGAACAGAATCAAAACCACTTCGTCATGTACAAACTCGTGGAGCTGCAGTTTCTCTAACGTGGTCAGTCTGTCTTTGGGAGCAGAGCACTGTCTGCTTCTTCACAATGAGCTGACTCGCTGAGGATGTCTGTCCATCTGCAACGCTGAGCATGATGAAGCCGAGTCCTGCGTCTGCTGCTCACTCACTGCTAGCTCATCAGCACGTGACCTCACTGCAGAACCGCCATGGTCCTGTTCTGTTCTCTTGATGAATAGCAGTTATCTATAATGAGACCTGAAAGGAGATGTTTCAGATGAACATGGATGCATTTCTCTTTAAGTTGTTTTGGAAAGTGGAGGTGTGCAGATGCTCCCTGGCTAAAGGAGATTGGACTTAAGGTTGGACTGCATCAGTTATTTCGAAACATGTCTTTTATTGCTCAAATTGAATGTGATTTTTTTTTTTTTTTTTTTTTTCTTATTTTTTCTTTTAATTCTGTTGACTTCTTCTATGAATGGGTCTGGAGAGCAACAGGAATGAGAGTGATTTAGAGTTGTTGTATGTCTTATATTTTTCTAAAAAAAAAAAAAAAACAGAATGAAATGTACTATCTGTGAGTGTTTACTGCGCATGAAAGGGTTAATGCCCTTGAACTTGAACTCATGCGGTGGGGAAGTGAGCACATCGAGCAACCACAGCTCTGGACCTGACCACATAAATCCTTTAATGAAGAAGTGGGGAATACTGCTTTTTTTTTCTTTTTTTTTTTTTTTTATTGTGGCAAGACATTTGGAAAAACACTTTGAAGAGAACTGTTTATATTGCATGCAACTATTATATCATTATTCTAGTTTATTGTTTATATGTAATGACCTGGTTTCCATAGTGACTGTTGATTGGTGTGGATGTGCATGTCATGCAGAGCGTTTAGGGAAGCAAAGGCTTTCAGATGTTGAGCTTTAGTTCCATCAGGTATGAGGAAAAATCGATCAGCTGCACAATTGCCGTCTGTTTCTCGTAGAACATTTTAAAAAAAATGTTTGCACGCCCGTCTGCCATTTCCTTCTTGGCGATGGTATTCTCATATTACAGCACATGCTGCAGCGTTCCGCTTGTCAGGAATTCTCCAGGTTCAGTGCACTGAGTTTGACGTATATAGGATCTGGCAGCTGCAGACGTTACGGGTCCTCGCTTCATCGCTTCACAAATCTCACAGATCCGAAGTCTACAGTTTCAGTTTTGAGCAGCTTGTGTTGCTGAGATGAATGGAAAATTCCGGTTGCGAGCTGTGACCATTTTCTGGGAATTTTAGTACCTAAATTTGACAAGGGGGGAAATACCACAGAGAAAATATCACCAGCTACTTAACTCAAACCGCCTCGATCTCCGGTTTCTCTCAACTACCAAAGACCCTGTGTAAGTCAATTGATGACCGATTATCTGCCGGAAGAATTCCTCTGGCTTTGCAGAGTGTGTGCTATGGGCGACCCTTTTCTACTGAAAAAATGCCAGTTCTACACTTTTTGGTTTGGTTCCACCACCTAAATGCTGCCACAGTGAAATCATGGGGCTTGGAGGTAGCAGTTAGTAAAATAAGTAAAATAAGACATGAACATTGAGGGTTTTATTATAGATTTGTTGAAAAAATAAGTATCTCAATCAAGCTTGTGATTTCTGGCTAATCATAGTTTTCAAGTATCTTTAATTATCAAATGTCTATCTAAGACATAATGAAAGGATATTTGGTAATGAATGCACAGCGTCGCTTTTACCGAGTATCAGCTCAGTGTATCAGCAAGCTTTGTTCTGCCATTGGTTAAAATTCTCCTACACTGTAATTGTGAAAATCTCCCTGGATTAATAACCTTTATGTGATCACAGTGGCAAGCCGTGTTTATGATAATCTATCGGTCAGTACAGATGTATGCATAGTACAGCTTTTTTGTAAATCAATCAGTGGAAAGTAAATAAAACGTGTAAAATGTAAGTGGTTGGGACGCTTCGCACACGTTGAGGCCCTGTTCACACCCGGTATTCACATTTATCTCGAGAGATCCGATCACAAGTGGAAAGCTGAAACGCATAGCCGTTTACACCTGGCGTTTTTATACCCGTCTCCTGTGAGCACTCGTGATTGGATTTCATACATCAAGGGTGTCGCACATTTATTGCATCTGTCTTCTGTCGCATTTGTTTTCGTGTCTCAGGTACCTGTACGACCGTTTCAAAAGTTTCAACCGTGTGGTCTGTTAACGAAACGTAATAACTAAAGGAGAAATGAGAGAACGGAAGAAGCGACGAAAAGCAGCTGTTATAGCATCAACTTTATCCATGAGCCTGGCGGTGGAGAGCTCTACCGTTTGGTGTGATTTCCAAAAATTACGTATTTTCCGGCTAGAGCATTGACGCAGTCAATTAGTTAGTCCTTTATTGCATGAATGCCCGAATAGGCATCATTTTTTCGGGTTGTTCGTCCAGCTGTCCGAGATTCTCGTTAGCATGATATGTGAAGAACGAGTGGTTGAATGTTTGTAGGGTTGATAATTCCATATCATTGTAACCAGGTGATGAATGATTAGATTTTGGAATTGATCCACACAGGGTCAAGGTCACAGCAAGGTCAAATGTCTGAAATAATTTTTCTTCAACAGCTTCCTCCCTGTTTGGAGTATATTTTAAGGGTAGAAGTATATACAAGTACCCAAGTACTCCAAACCCTTAGAAAACAAAACTGCACAAATAAAAACGTGTTTGTGTGTAACCGTTGTTTATGACTATACTTTTGTGCTGTGTATAAATACTGAAGGATTTGACGTGAGATGTAGACACTATATGGCCAAAAGTATGTGGACACCTGACCATCACACTCGTATGTGCTTGTTGAACATCTCATTCCACATTTATTCCTCCTCTGCTGTTATAATAATCTCCACTCTTCTGGGAAGGCTTTCCACTAGATTTTGGAGTGTGGCTGTGGGGATTTGTGATCATTCAGCTACAAGAGCATTAGTGAGATCAGGCTCTGATGTTGGTGAGGAGGTCTGGGGTTCAGTCGGTGTTCCAGTTCATCCCAAAGGTGTTCAGTGGGGTTGAGGTCAGGGCTCTGTGCAGGACACTCGAGTTCTTCCACTCCAACCTTCACACACCATGTCTTCATGGAGCTCGCTTTGTGCACAGGAAATATACCAACTTTACAGCATCCAAAAACATTCTAAACAATTTTATGTTTCCAACTTTGTGGTAACAGTTTGAGGAAGAAGCATATGGGTGTGATGGTCAGGTGTCCACAAACGTTTGGCCATATAGTGCATGTTCTTATGGTTATTATTTTAATACTGTACAATAGGAGCTCTCTTTACATAACAGTTTGGCTTTTCAAGTGATGGCCAGTTTTTAAAAACGTCTTTCACCTCATCCTTGAAAAAGGGAATGGAAAGTGCAGAGGTGTGGTCATGGGGTCACTCCATCCAGCACCAAAACTTGGGTACTTCATCCCCATGTGGAGCAGACCCAGTTTTACCCCAGTCGTCTTTCTCTTCAGTTCCTTGTGTGTGCGTGTGTGTGAGTGTGTGAGTGGAGTGCAAAAACTGACAATGGAAAGTGAGCTAGAGGGAAGGAACAGTCTTGTGTCCTCATTCTCACATTTCAAGTCCACCTTTGTTGGTGCTACATCAAGGCGAGAGGCAGATAGATTAATTAGGGGCAGTCATTAACCAGAAGGGGGGACTCTGTCTGGGGGAACCTCATGACCAATCACCAAGAAACTGAACCAGGTACTCGCTAATGTGCTGTTAGTCAAGGGAGCTCCAATTTTCTCTTTCTTTTCCAGATTATCATAATGCGTGTTTATTTCCCTTCTAGAAATGGGTTTGGGTTGCTGTCAAGGCATTAGAGTTTTTTCTATGAAAAAGGTCATTTGAAACATACACTGTAGGAGCTTAATATTCATTAAAAGCTAGAGAATTAAAGAATTTTTAAAATCATGATCACTTTTACATATGAAGCTGTATGAAAGCTTTTGATATGCTGCACAAATCTAGCTAATCAAATCTTTTTCCAAACTTGTGTTTTAGAAATCAAGAACAAGCGGATGATCTAAAACGAACCACAAAATTTCCTCCAGATAAGGTAAGCTGATACTGCAAATGTAAATAATGATGATGTAATAATGTCAGTCATGAAGTATTCTGGTACTCCTGATTTAGTTTGCATTTGTTAACAAATAATAAGCTAGGTTTCTTATTTTTAAGAGATGTCTGGTTAAATATTTGTTGCTGTAAGAACCCTTTATAAAGTGCATATACTTTATTCATTAGATGAAGCAGGGGTGGGCTAATCATAAATTCATTAGCTAGCCCACCAGAACGCATCTAACCCAATCGCATTTCCATCTAGATGGTTTGGTACAGAATGCTCACTTAAACCATTTGCTTACTGTAGTGAAACCATTGAGGTATGCTGTCTTAATCACTGACCCACATCATGATTCAGCAGCACAGCAACCCTGTAACCACTCACGCAACTCCGCGTTCATTGACAGATGTTTTTTTTTTTTTTTTTTTTTTTTGAGTTCCCTCCTACCTATCAGTTAGAAACAGATCTACAGCATTGTTTTTTGCTGGGTACTGGGCCATTGTGGGCTCTCTGGCAAAGATCAGGCAGACATGGCTGCTAAAAAGGAGTGGAATGAGAAGCAGAGTGAGAGTGCCCTATCCCGTCATCAGACCTCAGCCCGAACTTGAACTCCTATATTGTAAGCGAGTAACAAGTGAATGGGATGAAAATGAGGATAACAAACTGCGTGAAATCAATCCTGTTATTAGCAGAAGACTGAGTCCTTCCTTTAAAACTTGCTGGGATCCGACTGTGTACACAAGATGTCGCACAGATCACTCAAGACTATCACGCGCTTTTATTAACGTGTGAAGAGGCACCATCACGTCAGTCATGTAGAACTCCTCTGACTCTAAAGCACGTTTTATTGAACCGTTCTGTTTTTAACGTCATCAGATAAAGATATTACTCAGTAAGGTCTGTTAAGATGTATTGGACAAGATAAAGGCAGAAAGAGTTTTACAATTTTTATCCCGAATTAATTTGAACAATCAATCCATATAGATGATTACCTTACTCGGCGTGAAATATTTTATATTTTTGTATTGTGTTACTTTTTAAAATATCTCCTGTCCAGTTGTGTTAATTTATTTGTTCACCTATTTATTTTTGTCTGCCTGTTCTTATGAGTGTCTCTCCACGTATTCATATAAACATTTTTGTTTCATTTATTATTTATAACCTTGCTCCTGTCATGAATATAGCATTTGATGCTGACATGGTGTTTAATTTTTAACACCTCGCCTTACCAACCCATCAGTCGTTACTTAAACGCTAGGAGATATTTGGCTGAAATTTTCTCATGTATAGATCCAGGGATTGTGACTCCTGTGGTAGCTATGATGCATGTGTTTACCTCTGATAAGTCTGTTTTTATAGCTGATACACACTCACCATCCACTTTAATAGGAACACCTGTACACCTGCTCGTTTATGCAATTATCCAATCATTCAGTCATGTGATGTTTTCAGCGTCCGTTAATGTTCATCAAACATCAGAATGACTGAAAAAGTGTGATCTCTGCGACCCTGGCATGGATGTTGGTATCAGATGGGCTTCACTATAGACTTCCTGGCAGCTCAGACCAGTCTGCTCATTCTCCTCTGATCTCTTTTATAAACAAGGCAGTTCTACCCACAGAACTGTCACAAACTCAGTGTCTTTTGTTTTTCGCACCATTCTGTGCGAACTCTAGAGAATGTTGTGTGTGTGAAATTCCCAGGAGGTCAGCAGTTTGTGAAATACTCAAACCAGCCCATCTGGTTCCAGCAACCATGCCACAGTTGAAGTCACAGAGATCACACTTTTTCCTCATTCTGATGTTTGATGTGAACATTAACTGCAGCTCTTATTGAACAAAAAATCAGTAATAAATGTAACCAGTGTTACCAGTGCTATAACCGCTCAGCTGAGAGAAATGTAGGAGGATTTGTTATCTGATATATATAAAAATAAAATAAAAATCTGCATTTGTTGAACACTTTGCATTATAAAACTGCAGTCTCAGATCTAAAGTCTCAGAAATGCTGTGCTGATTACTTGTGATCAGTTGTTTTGTGGACAGAAGTGATGTCAGTGAGGCTCACACACATGATTTCTTCATTTCTTATAGAAGCATTATTATTGTGCTTACATTTTGCCCTCGCCTTTATGGATGATGAACAGGATTCAGGGATCTGCTGCGCGTGAGAGGAGAGGAATATGATTTCCTCTCAGGCTCTCATTGCTCTTCTTGTTGTAGAGGTGCTCACACTATGTAGTTTATTGCCAAGAACATCAAACTGAGCATAAGCCATTTGTCCATGGAATGCTCTCATCTTTGCTCGTTATGTTGCTTAGCAACCGAAGCTTACTGTTAACAGGCTACATTGCAATTGCAAATATTATTCATAATAAATTCAATTATTTATTGAACAGTGGATTTGATCATATTGTTTTCATCACTGTTTTATGAAGGCAATAATCCATCGAGGACATTAGTGCATTAGTGGTTTTATGATGGGTAAGAAGCTTTTGCTCCGGTCTGCATCGTGCCTAACGGCGCACTTACCCATGATGAGTAAGAAATGACACGTGACTTATACAAAAATAAACACCTGGGTGGCGTGATACGGTGCGAACATGAAGTGGAGTTACTGTTACCATCTGAAGTGGATCATTATTATAACAGCACGCGCTGGAGTGTGTTCTGCTTAAACAACAGCCATGTGACACATCACACATTTTATAGATTTCTGGTTAAGATTTAATGTTTATGGAATGTCCAAGAGACAAGTTAGTTCCTGTTTTTACTTATGTTACATTTTCACTTTGTGTGTGTGTCTCTCTCTCTCGAAACCCTCAACTTGTCATTTTAGAGAAAGCGGAAAGTGTGAACTCCTCTGTCCTGAAGACTTTCTCATGAGGGGAAACTTTACAAAGCATTGTGACTGTTACTAAGAGCTGACACTCGCGACTCCTTCTATAAACATTAACATCTCCTAAAAAAATTACCTCCACGATTATATGATTATATGTGTTTTTTTTTTTTTTTTTTTGTTAAGCAATAATTTTTTTTAAAATCCATTTATTACTAGTCTTAGATTATGTGGTGCGTCCGCCTTACAAGTCCCTGTGTATCGAGCTGTTACTACAGAAACAATTACTGTTTGTTTCGGTCATTCCTTGCCATCGATAAATAAAGAGAATCTGATTTGTGACATTCTCTGTTTGCAAAACTTGACACTCAGCACTTTAAGTGAAATCTGACTTGCGCATTTGTGGCCTTCTGGGTCCTAGTACCTTAAGTGCATATCGTAAGTGCTGTGTCAGACTCAGACATGTTGAAGGTCGTAATTTTTCCACAAACAGCCTGTCAAGGTCACTCAGCTATTTCTACTCTACAATAACAAGTATTTAAAGGATTTTTTTTTTTTGAAGTGGATGTTTATATGGTTAACATTCATCAGAGCAAAAAAAAAAATTACCTCTCATGAGCTTTAACAAGGCACAGAATGAGACAGCAGCACTGCTTTTAGTAATTATAATATACTTGTATACAAACCACATATAAGATTGTACTGGGTGTTGCACTGGTTCGAGTGCATCATGCACAGCTGCATTGAGGGGAGTTTTAAACACTGTGTATTCTTACCAGCTGCACCTACTTCGTTGGTGTACAGTTAGACTGCAGCTCAGCTTTTCCATGGATTACTTGTGTAAATCATTCATGGCATTTTGTTGTTGCTCCTGTTGTGTGGGTTTTTTTTTTTTTTGGTGGATTTTTGGTGATGCAGTGTTTCCGTCTCCCACCCGATCGTTCCCGGTTCGATCCTGAGCTCAGGTTACTGTCTATGTGAAGTTTTTCCTGTTTTCCCCATGCCCTTTAGGTCCTCCTGTTTCCTCCCACTGTCCAAAAACATTCCACTAGGTGGATTGGTTAAGATAAATAAGTGTGTGAATGTGTGCCCTGCGATGGACTGGCGTACCATCCTGGTTGTATTTCTGCCTCGGGCTCCAGATCCACTGCAGCCCTGATCAGAATAAAGCAACTACTGAAGATGAATTAATGAATGAATGAATGATTGAATGGCGGGACCCAACCAAAACTCGGAGGATCTCTGCTCTCCCCATTATGGCTAAACCTGGATTTGTGCTTTTAAGATGTTTGTTTTAATTCTAATCATGACTTTCTGCATCTCTGTGTTGGAGAATGTGTTTGGTACAGCATTTGGTTTCAGATTGCCAAAACTAATCTGTCGATCGGACGTCTTATGCTTTCATCATGTTATGCTTTCATCATGTTTCATCCATTTTCGTTTGCATTTTCTGAATTAACAGTTTGAGAGAAGTTCTTCAGGCAGCTGGAGTAACAAAGGTGCGACAGGAAGTCTTTTTTGTGAATACGCAGCACCCTTTGTAATATGGTTAACCACATACAACAGTGCTGCTGTTATTTTCATCTGCAAAACTGAATCTTCAGTCTCAAATTCACACTATTTTTCCCCACAATGCTCATCCTGTTTTTAGCTCACAGACTTCTTCACGTATTCACTTGTATCTGCTTATTCACCGTACTGAAAAAGAAAGGCTGTTCAGCTTTTAAGCTTTCAGTCTGTCTAATGTCTTACCATAAAACAATAAAGCTGTGAGCACAGGGAACAAATTTAGTTTTAACATGTCGGCTCATACCTTTCACTCGTATTTAACTTCTCTGTTTGAATTATAGGGAAAATTGCATTGTTAATAAATTAAATATATGGAGTACTGACTGGTACACACACATCACATGCATAACACAAAAATGACATCCAAAACACTAGGTTTTTTTTTTTTTTTTTTTTTTTCCTTTCTTTCTTAAAGATGCATTCCCAAAACAAGACATATTTTCAAATCTATACTTTCTGTGTTTTGTTTCATGTTGTACAAATGATGCTTTCTGCACTATAGGAAACATGTAGTCTTCCTCAAATGTTTGTTTGAAACATGTAGTTAAATACGTAAGTAAGTAAATACATGAATTTTTAAGGTTTGTCTGCATTGTCCTCAAGAGATGAAATGACAGCATAAGCAAATTGACTCTCTGATCTTAAGCTTCTCTCTGCTTCGAGACATTTTGTTAGGCAAAGTGAATGCAAATGTCCCATCCATAATGCTGGAAATGGTTTATAACACACCATCGTGTAGCGTTGTGGATTCATATTTGTTGTTGATTTGGTGTGAAGGTGAACGCAGCTTTAGTTGTTGGCGCATCTGAAATGCGCTATATGGCCAAAAGTATGTGGACACCTGACCATCACAGCCATATGTGGGTCAGCATGACGATGCCCCTGTGCACAAAGCGAGCTCCATGAAGACATGGTGTGTGAAGGTTGGGGTGGAAGAACTCGAGTGTCCTGCACAGAGCCCTGACCTCAACCCCACTGAACACCTTTGGGATGAACTGGAACACTGACTGAACCCCAGACTTCCTCACCAACATCAGTGTCTGATCTCACTAATGCTCTTGTAGCTGAATGATCACAAATCCCCACAGCCACGCTCCAACATCTAGTGGAAAGCCTTCCCAGAAGAGTGGAGCTTATTATAACAGCAGAGGGCGAATAAATCTGGAATGAGCTGTTCAACAAGCACATATGGGTGTGATGGTCAGGGGTGCACATACTTTTGGCCATATAGTGTAACTCAAACCATGTTGTGCCCCCTGCTGGTTGCTCAGTGTTTCATACCCTGTAACAGTGTTAATGCAGGTTTTATTAGTATTTTCTTTCTGCTGTTGATTCCTCTGAGTTATGTGAACTTACAGGTGCATTCAGCGTGCTAATTCTGACCGCAGCCGTTTCCTCAAGTCAGACCAGTTCTACATCTCAACATCTCTTACTGTAAATAAGCTGGTTTAAATCACATTATGCTTTTCTTTGGAACTGGTGACTTGTATTTATTTTGGAAATATAACCATGCAGTATACAGTGTTCAAACAACTAAACAAGCTGTTTATTCTATTCTAATCTAGGTAAATTAATATACACTTA
Organism: Pangasianodon hypophthalmus; assembly: GCF_027358585.1. Lineage (NCBI taxonomy): Eukaryota > Metazoa > Chordata > Actinopteri > Siluriformes > Pangasiidae > Pangasianodon > Pangasianodon hypophthalmus. The sequence continues at coordinate 2,694,098 of NC_069728.1, read as the reverse complement.
AATTTTGCATGCTGATTTCTGAATTTCAGCTCATTTCTCTCTCACTCACTCACTCACTCACTCACTCACACACACACACACACACACACACACACACACACACACACACACACACACAAAACAAGACTCCTGCACTTTTTATGATATGTATTAGACACTCAAAATCGAGCATTTGGTTCATTTCCCCTTCTAGTTATTGCCAACTCTCATCCATACACTAATTCTCAGCAGCCAACTCCAAAAGGCTGAGGGCTTTGAGATATGTGAAGCCACTACATCACTTTTTTTTTTTTTTTTTTTTTTTTTTTTTTTTTTTTTTTTTTTTGCGCGCGTTCTTGCATGCAACGTGAACCTCCAAGCATGTATGCGTGAACTCACAAAGAATGCCTGTACTTGGCTAGAGTCACTCTGTTTGGCATGGGAGAGAGGAATGCCCTCACTACCAGATTGTCCTTTCTAGGTTTCCTGCCACGGATAGATGTGGCATTGCGGGGATTCAAACATGTGGAATGGTAAAGACATCACATGTGGCAATGCCACATCTGTCTGTGGGAATCCCCTTTTCAAAAAAAAAATGTTTTTAACCACTGCTACAGGTTATATTTATGTGTGTGTTTGTGTGTGTCTGTGTGTTTTTAGAGGGTTAAGGGCCTTGCTCAAGGCTCCAGCTGTGGTAGCTTGGCTACCTTCCGGTCCGTGAACCACCACTGCGCATTAAATACCCATTATATAAAGGGTGATAACAGTAAAGATTAACTTGTAGTACTCTATAAATGAATATATATGTACAAAAGTATGTGGACACCTGACCATCACATCCATATGTGCTTTTTAAACATCCCAGAATCCAGATTTATTCCCCGTGTTTGCTGTTATAATAAGCTCCACTCTTCTGGGAAGGCTTTCCACTAGATGTTGGAGTGTGGCTGTGGGGATTTGTGATCATTCAGCTACAAGAGCATTAGTGAGATCAGGCACTGATGTTGGTGAGGAGGTCTGGGGTTCAGTCGGTGTTCCAGTTCATCCCAAAGGTGTTCAGTGGGGTTGAGGTCAGGGCTCTGTGCAGGACACTCGAGTTCTTCCACTCCAACCTTGTTTTGCTTTGTTTACCGCTGATGCTGTGAGCCGACATCTTGATTTGACGTCACTTGCTGAACATGGGGTTGAGGCGAACGTCCCGGGTTCCTGCATAGGAATTCTGTGTTGAGGGTCGTTTTCTTTGTTTTTTTTACTAGTCGGAGGTCAGGAATTACAAGTTACAACATGTAATATGAATTGTTTTCATGTTCTGTGCTGCAGTTATGCCTTTTGAGAGTAAAGTTAATACTTGAATACGTAAAGTTTTGCATTAAGTCATTAATGTATGACTTCCACTGAACACTCTCAGTATAGTCAGCAATATCAGCAAAAGTTCTGCATGTGTTAAAAATGTGTAATGCACTTACTTTTTTTTTTCACCCAATTCTTTATCATTTATATCTTGATTAGGTTTGCTGGAATGGGTAATCTTCTAAAAGTCCTTACAAGAGAAATAGAGAACTATCCACATTTTTTCCTGGACTTTGAAAGTAAGTTTACGAGGATTCGCAGCCTCAGAAGGGGAACTGTGTAACGATTGATCTTTCCTCCACAGGAGAAGTTGAACCGCCATGTCTGAACACTCTCATAGACCACAGTGACATCTCTGCGTTAATTAAGAAAAGCAGAGAGGGCAGAGCGTGGGAATAACGTTTTGCTCTTAATACTGTCGGTCACCTCAATGCCACTGAGCTTCATTTTGAAGATCAGTGTTTTTAAATAAATAAATAACAGTAGTAATAAAGATCTATGCGAGTGTTTCAGACTTGTGGCAGCAAGATTGAACTACTGCTGTCCATTACATGCAACACCTCTCTCTCTCTCTCTCTCTCTCTCTCTCTCTCTCTCTGTGTTTTTCTTCTGTTTTCTTCTTCCAGAAACCAAATGGGGAATCTTTTAAAAGTGCTCACTTGCACAGAGCTTGATCAGGGGCCAAACTTTTTCCTTGACTTTGAAAGTGAGCAGAGCTTTTGCCTGGCCCAGTCTGTCCTTCCTGTTGTCTACTAAATGTCTGCATGTCTGATTGTTTGTATATCTGATAAACACAGCCAAACATTCATCAGTGCACCTTTCATAATAGCACATCATATAGTGATGATTTGAGTAAATTCTACTGCATGCATTATTCTTGGAGAGAACGTTTGCATGTGCAAATCAGATGAGTTCTATAGCGGGTGTTTTATTGTTTTGAACATGCAAATGTTTTAGTCCATGACACGACCTTGCACCTTTTCTTTCAGCACCTCTTATAGTTTACAGACAAATGTGCGCATAAGTGCGTTTGCTGTTCGTATACATTACAGCCGCTTATTGTCACACTGACTGTAAGTGGCTGTAATGCGTGTTTCCTGATGCATGGCACAATGTTTTACATTCCTACAGTATCTTCTAGATGCTGCTTCATCTTCTTTTTCCCCTTTCATTTGCATGCTATTACATCTTTTCTGAAAAGAAACTAACCTATTAATTTGTCTGTACTAACACTAACCCGTGTCCTGTGCAAATGTAGTAGATATGTTCCTGCTTTCATCATGTTCTTTAAATTTCCCCAGATGTAAAAGAAAATGATTGTGTGTTTAGACACAGATAGAATTTCAGAAGCTATATGAGATTTTAAATATGTACTACTTTAGTTGTATTTGTTCAATATTGTGCATAGAGTATAGGAAAAGGATTTTCTTCAATGCAGAGGACAGGGGGAAAGTCTTATTTGTTAAATACTGCTAATGTAGTTCTGTATGTGAGTAAGGTTTTGTCTGTGTGTGTGTGTGTGTGTGTGTGTGTGTGTGTGTCAGATGCACAGCCCACAGAGTGTGAGCGTGACGTGTGGAACCAGGTGAACGCCGTACTCCAGGAATCTGAGAGCATCCTGTCAGGCCTGCAGGCTTACAAGGGAGCGGGACAGGAGATACGAGATGTAGGTCGCACACACGTACTCGTAACAAACAGCAGCGTTCTTAAGTTTAACCCTTTGGTTCGTGTTTTTCAGGCTATACAGAATCCCAATGATTTATTGCTTCAAGAAAGGGCTTGGAACGCCGTGTGTCCGCTCGTCATCCGACTCAAAAAGTTTTACGGCTTCTCACTGAAGCTGGGTAACAGTCTCACTATTCATCCCACGTCCTTTTGAGTTTTAAAGTAAAGCAAACGTTTCATGTGTTTTCTCCTTCTGCTGGCACAGAGAAAGCCCTGCAGAGCCTGTTGGAGTCTCTGACCTGTCCGACTTACACTCCCACTCAGCATCTGGAGAAGGAGCAGGCCCTCGCCAAGCAGTTCGCTGAGATCCTGCATTTCACACTCCGCTTCGATGAGCTCAAGGTTCTATTTTTATTTCTTCCTAAAACTCCAGCCAACCTGCTGGCAGTTAAAGTCTAGCAGGAACATGTTTTTTTTTACTGATCAAGTATTTTTTTTTTTGTTGTTTGTTTCTTCAGATGCGAATTCCTGCCATTCAGAATGACTTCAGCTACTACAGACGAACGATCAGTCGAAACAGAATAAATAACATGAACGTAAGAAGATCCAGTCAAACTCACTACTCTTTCTAAAGTGGTTATAAGTACAGATGTTGAAAAAGGCCGTGTGGTGTTAATATTTTTCTGTGCTGTTATCTTGATATTTTTCTTGTGATGATGTTTTCTCAGTCACAATGTATTTTCCTCAAGATGTCGAAATGCATGATCAGGCATACATCATGGATGAGCACATCTGGTTTTACTTTAATCATGGACTGAAACAAGAGGAAGTAGCTGTATGTCTGTCAGTGCTAGACAATTTCCTTATTAGTTACTATGACTTGAGAAGGTGACTGAGAAATCTGAATCTAGAGTGATCATAATTGATCAGGGTGATCAGGTTCATTGCCAGCCAGCTTTAGGGACCAGGACGTCTCCATAGTTACTACATGTTGTTTGAGAGATGCTACCTAAATGGTTTGCTGCTCACAACGCCATTTTCTACCTTCAACAACATCTTCAGAAAAAAGATGCAATTCCTGCAGAATCGCCGTAACGCCAGTATATACCACGGTGCCACTGGTCACAACGATGTAATGCTAGAATGACACGGCTACGCCATCTCGGAAAACAACTCTCGTTATCTTGAAATCACAAGAAAAATAAGTTGTGATCCTGAGATAACAGTACAGAAAACAAACAACCAACTCGTGGTCTTTCTGGACTTCTGCGTATATATGAGTTGTGCTTTCTTTCTTTCTTTTTTTCCATAGCTGGACATTGAAAATGAAGTCAACAATGAAATGGCCAACAGAATGTCACTCTTTTATGCTGAGGCCACCCCGATGCTGAAAACCCTCAGTACAGCGACTACGAACTTTGTGACCGAGGTAATACACTCCTTCCTGCTGCTGCCATCCTAAATATTTCTAAATGTTCTGGTCCACAAGTGTGCAACCACTTTCAAGGATTCCAGTTCTGGAGGGTCACAGCTCTATGGAGTTTCAAATTCGCACCCAGATTCAGCCAGTGAAGGCTTTGCCAATTAGCTTACGAGTTGAATCAGGTGTGTTCCAGCACCCGCGTGGTGTAAAGAGTCTAAAGCTGCACTTCCTCTCTCCTTGTAGAATAAGACGCTGCCCCTGGAGAACACCACAGACTGCCTGAGCACCATGGCCAGTGTGTGCAAGGTCATGCTGGAGACTCCGTGAGTAATTCAGCCAGCGTCTCTCATCTCATTAACTACCTCGGTCTCGTTTATCACAGCGTCTGTAGAACAACTTCTAATTCTGTGTGTAGGAAGAAGTGCCCACTTGAACACTGGCATTTGTCACTCACACATTCACACAGATGTACTTAAATAAATCTATACTTGTATATCATTACTTAGAAAGCTGTACTTTATAAAACTTATAAATCCTGCACATTGTAAATTGCTCTGAATGTGGCTACTCATATTTGCATAAAGAAACGCCCCCAAATCGCCATATATGGTAAACAGCTTCCCTTTTAAAGAGTGACTTTATAGCTGCGTGCCCCAGTTACATTTGGGAAACTCGTAATGGCGTAAAAATCTTGTTTCCGCTGCTGTATTTGGAAATATGCCATTATTGCACATGAGCTATATGAATGCAAGTGAGACAGCTCTTAATGGAGTGTACCAGTGACTTAAAAAAAAAAAAAAAAAAAACCCTAGAAAGGACATCAGTATGCGCACGGATGCATTTGTGTCTTTTTTGTTTGTGTTTGTTTTTGTTGGCCTGTCCAAAAGAAGGGTGAGTTGCTGGCAGAGATCAACTAAAATTGAACCAGGAAAACAAAATCGACTGTCAGCGATCCTGAAAAACACATGTAGAGCTGTGTGTGGCAAAATCTTGACATGATTTTACATTTCATCCGTGTCACCTGTCTGCACTTTTATTACTGCCTGTTACGCTGATATGATTAAGGATGAGTGTGATGAGAGCTTCTGATTATCAGTTTACCTGCAATTGTGCTTTTCTACCACATTCTGTATGCACACGGGTAGGAGTAGCTATAACGCTGCATTCATGACCAAGTAGGAAAGATTCGTTTGAAACAGCTCTACAACTCGTAATTCCTACTCAGAAAGTCGAAGTTTACGAAAGCTCGGCATGGCGGCTCTCATAGTGACGAGAAATAACAATGTGACTTAAGGTTTTTAAGCACAATCTTGAGTTTCTCGTTATGGTTGAAATCACTGAATACTGGTTGATACTTTGATCATTGAAATGTTAATTTGCTTCCAGCAAGACTTCATGTACTTCTCTTCGCTATTAACAGCGACTGATCACATCTACTTTAAAAAATAATTTAAGCCCTAACCAAACAAGTCTTCCCAGTTTTTGTAGACAGTGACGGAAGAGTGTATTCATTTTAATTTCGGCTTCAGAAGGTGTGAACGTGCTAACGTGGGAAGTAAGAGGTTCCGAGTTGTCTTAAATACACCATAAATATATACACAATATACACACTTGATGAATCCAATTCTATACATAGAATACACGATTAATGTATAAAATGCTCCATACCCACGGTTGATGAGAAATGAGAGCACTGATTTGCTTTTGGGGTTATTGTTGTTTTAAACAACGAAACTGTGTAGTTCAGGTTCTCTCTATTCTCTTGCTCATATTTTCTTCCTCAGATCTGTATATAAAGTTATAAATGACCTATGTGTTTTAAAATTATGTCTGTAAGCATTAGTCAAAATGAAGTGAGGCCCATGATGTGATATTTTCTTTTTGTTTTTTCTTTGTTAGAGAGTATACAAGCCGGTTTAACAGTGAAGACACACTCCTCTTCTGCATGAGGGTGATGGTGGGCGTCATCATTCTCTATGACCACGTGCATCCCAACGGCGCCTTCACCAAGTCCTCAAAAATAGACGTGAGACCTGCTATATTATAATGCTCTTTCAGTCTTACTCTTTCCCTCTGTTCTCTATATTTCACTGTATTTTTGGTGTGTGTTTGTTTATACAGATGAAGGGATGCATAAAGGTCCTGAAAGACCAGCCAGCTGATAATGTTGAAGGACTCCTTAATGCCCTGAAGTAAGATCTGGTTCTATATTAAGCGCTTAACAACCCACAGTTCATTCCCACTAATCATTAGCGCACTCGTCCAACCATGTTTAGAAAAATTGCAATAGGGAATAAACATAAGAAAAACTGTTTGAGTCCTTACAGTAGAAAGAGGTTTGTAATCCTTTCTCATTCTTTTCTTCCCCCTCTCTTTTTTTTTTTTTTTTTTTTTTTTTTTTCCTCAGATTCACCACAAAGCATCTGAATGATGAGTCCACTCCAAAAAATATCAGAACAATGCTCCAGTAACCTTTGTTTTTCTTTTTAAGTGAAGAGGATCAGTGTACAGACCTCAAAAGATGTATATGTTTACATTTATTTAAGAAAATGATGTTAATACTTATGTGTATTTACATAGCCATTCCCTCCAATATACTTTAAATTAAATTGCCTATACTCTGTCAAAGCACAAATAAATGAAAGCGTATAGCCTTACAAAAAAAAAAAAAACAAAACAAAAAAAAAACCTCTGATATGGTTCTCCATATCGCTTTAAAATCAAGAATGGCGATTGTTTTTAACCAAAGTAGCTAATGGAGTTGTGGAGTGTCTGTATTCAGGGTCAGTGACGCAGCATAGCAGTGAAGTGATAACAAGCTAAAACACACGTGTTCTCAGTGGGTGAATCGAATCTGTTTACGTGGTGGTGCTTTTCCTTTATGGAACAGTGAAAAGAGTTTAATAATGCCACAGATGCTCTACTTTTTTTTTTTTTTTTTTTCTTTTTTTTTCCTTTTAAACTGTAGTTTGACATGTTTTTGATGTACACTTTTTCTTTGTGATGTGTGCTCTTGTTTGTGTGCCTCTGCCTCTAACACATTCATTACTCAATGCCACAGCTTTAAAATTTGAAATAAATTGACATTTTCAGTATATTTTAATATTTTTAGCCTGTTTCAGTCATTCTGATGATACAGCAGTACAGCTGGATTCAGCACATCTGTGCACCGCACACTCGCTCTACAGGTGGCGCATTATGCCCTGCAAAAACTGACATCTTAGCAAGAGAAAATATCTTGAATATAATCACACTTGTGTAGTATTTCCTATTATAAGATTACAATAAAACCTCTTTCTTGAAATTTTTTTTTTAGTAATTTCAGGTTTTATGTTCTTACTCTGTTGCCAGATAATTTTTGCCTCTTTTTAGAAATAATGTAAATGCTTAAAATGAGCAAAATTATCTGCCAATAGAATAAGACTATTTCATTTTTTTGTGGTGTGAGAATCTGAATTTTGGGTGTGTGTGGGTGGGTGTGGGTGGGTGTGGGTGGGTGTGTGTGGGTGTGTGTGGGTGTGTGTGGGTGTGTGTGGGTGTGTGTGGGTGTGTGTGGGTGTGTAAGTATATAATATACACACACACACACACACACACACACACACACACACACACACACACACACACACACACACACACACAGTACTGTGCAAAAGTCTTAGGCACCCTATTTTTTTAGTACAAACTTTGTTATAGATTTTTATTTTATGATTTCTACATTATTGATTTAGTACAAAAACATTTTAGATTCCAAGCACAAAATTAAATGTTACAGAAAAATGTTGCATGTCAGTAAAGAAAGCAGCAGATTACATAAGATTACACTTTTCAGACCAAAAAACATAATGAAGGCTGCTGGGTTTCGCTGCAAAAATATTTTTATTCTTCTTTCCAGTGATCTCAGTTACATGCTAAAGATTAGCACTTTAACAGATGATGGAGTGGAAGAGACAAATTACCTTTCGCTGAATCTTGAATCTCCTCTCATTTTGGAGGAAAATGAGAGAACCGTGCTCCTTAATTTACCTGTGTCTTATTTTATTTTTCTCCAACACATGATGGCAGCATTTTGCCGTGCGGCAAGTGCGTACCTGACAGCTGTATTTTCAGCTTTCTGTTTGAGCACTGAAGTCAGTACTGTACAACACTACACTACAGTATTTTTACAGTTCAGTAGCCAGTTTTATTAGGTAAACCTACCATGTCGATATCTAGTTACTGACTGTAGCTCATCTTTTCCTCTGCTCAGCTCATCAGACCTCCTCCATCCCATCCATCAGTGGAAAGGGTCCACCATGGAACCACCACTGACCATGTGTTTGTATAAAAGTCATAAACGTTTATTTTATCATCACACCAGTGACACTGAAGTCGCAGAGGCATCTATCTTAATGTGCTCAGGCTTTTTATTTGCCTCCGTGTCACTTCAGTTATAGTCCTCTAACCAAAAACCTAGAGAAAGCAGAACAATTAGTGCAAATTGTGCATGGGAAAAGACTCTTAGCTGTGCATCTACTGTTTCTACCAACGAGGTATTTGTGTCTCATGGACAAGGACGCTACAGCAGGAGGAGGAGTGGAACGGACAACGCTGGACTAAATTTCAGACCCTGCATTTGCACAGGACCTAGAAATTTGTCCCAAGAAGTGTGTACAATGCTTTAAAAGCTCAGCAAAGCTCAACAGAAAAAAGCCCATGTGGATTTATTGATCTTTGGATACGGAGAGCAATGACGCACATTGCAGCATCAATTATAATAATATTACGGTTCAGATGATTGATAAAAATGCAGGTGTGTTATTGTTTTGAGATTGCAGAAAGACATTGCGTCAACACTGACTCATTATTTATGGTATCGATATTGAAGATACGTCCTCCATCATCTTGTGCCATTGAAATGATTTTCTCCCAAACAACACATACTAAATATGCATTAGCAGTGACTAAACGTTAGGTCTAATGCTCATTAGCTACGAGATGCTTCAGTACACGTGGCTGTATACAATCACACAATAAACACTAAAATAAAGGGAAGAGATTCCCTATTCGTTCCTAACACTTGTTAACAACATGATGGCACAATACAATATTTAGACTGATAACACAGTTAGCATAATGTTAGATTGCTAGCAATCCTGGCTACTGGTTTTAATATAACAGTTATTCTAATTTTAGGTTACTTGCTAGCAAGCATGGCTACTGAATTACACAATGTAATACAGTAGTTATGTTTGTTATTGACTACAGCAACAGGTTTACAAACTAATATACTGTAGTTAGCCTGATATTAGCTAGCTTGCTAGCTTGGATATTTCAAACATGGCTGCAGTAACAGCCTAACATTTGCTTGTTGGTGGTTTTTTAAATGAGTCTAACATTAGCTAGCTTGTGCGTGAACTTGGCAAGGTAAGTCAACTTGCTGCTGATGGGGAGGTAATGCTAGTTAAGCTAGCTGCTTAGCTGGTAACATTGGCACAGCGCTGTGTTTAGGGAGCTCTTTAGCATAGCTAATATTGATAAATAAGGATGTTATTATTATTATTATTATTATTTTTAGGGGCCAAGCACTGGCACATAGGCACAATATTGTTATTCTATGTTTTCTTCTTCCTCTTCTGGCTAGGGTGTCTATGGCAGGCCATAGACCCGTCTCGTAAAAAGTTGTGAATTTTGGCACATTGATTGTTGAGGGTCTAAGGAACATTCTGACCAGGTTTGGGCCAAGTGCTGCCAACGCTCTAGCGCCACTATCTGGTCAAATTTGGGCCTAATTTGGAAGTACATTTATGGTCATAACTTTTGAACCATGTGTTCAAAATTTAAACACCAGGCATCCCTGGATTCCCTGGGTCGAGACAAGTTCAATGTACCCTGTGACGTCAATTTCCTCCTAATCAGATTTTCCGCCATCTTAGATTTGTCAAAAAGTTTTTTTGCTACTCCTCCTACAAATTTTGTGCGATCATCACCAGAGTAAGCCTAACAAATGTTATCAAAAGAATTTTGAATAGTCCAAAGGGTTTGTCCGTAATGGGCCAACGAATCTGATGGCAAAGCCACCAAACAGGAAGTGAGGCGGTATCTCAGCAACGACTTTGCACACTGACACAAAACTTGGTAGGCATCTTCAGCACCATGACCTGAGGCTATGCAATAAATTTTGTGCCAGCACCCCCTATTGGTCAAAAGGAACAATAACATGCTAAAAATGCTTACATCTAACTGCCATTTTGGCTACTCCTCCTCCAAAGTTTGTCCAATCTTCACCAAATTTGGCTAACATCATCTTGACACCTATCTGAACAATGCTGTAGCAAAGCCACCCTGCTGCCCATTTGTTCTTCTAGATGTTTCTTCCTACAGTCAGAGAATTCCACCACTGTCCATGGTCAAAACAAACACATCATAAGTGAAACTACAAATCACTCTTGAATCTCTTTGCCTAAAGTTATGGCTCTGTCACTATCTTTTTGTCTTTTTTCATGTTAATGAGAAACCATAAACTGTTAGAAAAGTTTGTTACAGCTTTACTGCTATCTGGTAAAGTGCTGATACTGGAGATAAATGCTTCCATAAATGCTAAATAAACATCTTCTCACAAGAAAATTTCACCTTATCAGCAATTACACACTTTTAAAATGTATTTGTGAGCGTTCCCCATACAAGTCTGTGTCAGTAAACTGTTATTATAGAATTAAACAATATCACACGAGCAAGAAGGCGGTTACACTGAAGATCGTCACGGCTGTGATTTGGCCTCAGGCAAGAAACCCACACAGCGATGGTAGTAGGTAATCACAGCCGTGCCAGTATTCAGGATAACCAAATGATTGCAAATGCAATATTGCTTTTATACAACAGTTCTATAAACAAGAAATTAATATCAAGTAAGTGACATTTTGGACACAATACAGTCAATTGTTCTGTTTATTTTTGCTCCGCTAGCGGAAATAGATCTCGAAGAAGCCACACTCACTTTATAGCCCATTGGTAAGCTGGCTAGCTAAATTACATTGATTTGTACTTTCCTGTTAAAGGTGCTTCTCGTGCAATTGGCACCAATTTTCATCTTCATCTGAAGAACTTTCATATTTAAGTCATTTCCTGAAATGTAGCATTTGACATGTCCACTGATGATTTCACTAACTCTACTGTAGTAACCGTTTCGAACTAGGAAGTGGAGTTTTACCTGCCGAGCACAGACGAGTGGAGTGATATGCACAGTTAAACGTCCCAGTGTGGTTATAGTAAATATAGGCACCCTGGAACGCCACTCATCCAATCAAATTAGCGAACTGGAACTAATTGTAGTATTAATGCTAATATATCAGAATGAGTGCATTAACATAAACCTGTGATTTGCCTTGCAGCCTGAACTATGTACTGTATATACTGCAAAACATGACATTACATGGTTTATTCATATTATTAATAAGACAACACAGTCTTGGAAAATTTGTCAATAATGGCACAAATGTCAATAATAGACTTTCCAAGTCTAAATGTACAACATGAATCTTTCAGTGAAACCTAACAGCACATCCTGAAATCTACCCCGGATGCAGACTGTTCATTCGTACCTTTCTTCCTTGGCCTGGTTGGAGTAAAACTCTGAGAATTCACAAAGCACTGCGAAGAAATACTCAAGCATGCCGTCTCCTTCTCCTGAATAATAGATTCATTTTTTTATCTCAGAAATATACATCGAAGACTTCGCCATGTGCTCGAGCTGAAGTGTGTCGTGTTGCGTAACCCAACCACAGGGATGGTACATTCTCGATTCCATCCAGGACTGTTGCGTAACAGAGAAAATTCACTTGGAAACTTTCAGACCCCCAACTTTGTTTTTGATTAAAACAGTCTTTGGCTTTTGACATACCTCCCTCACTACTGTAAAGCGTTACATAATGCCTGATCATTTCCATTCCTCCCACTCCCCACATGTTTGGCAAAGACACCACTCATTTGTCTAGTCTTTTTTGCCAGAGTGATAACAGTCGTGCAGTCATTCAATCTATCATTCAGTTCATCAGTCATAACATTATTCACTTTTAACATGATGGTAGAGGTGCTGGAGAATTTAGGAAAGGCAACTGTCAAAACACGTATGATGATATCGGAGGTTTTATGCAACTTTGTCTTTGCATGGAAGAGAAAACTACAGCCATCAGTTATCATTGTGAGCTGACTGAATGAGATACCGTGTTACTGTATTTCTTATTGATATCTTGCAAGTTATTTGCTTGTTTTTACTTTAGAAAGCTGTAGAAGGTACACATCGTGCTTCAGAAGAGTGCTATAAATGTAAATTTGATTAACTTTGATTTGACACTTAGAAGTATATGCAGCTGTATTGCAATGGGGCTCCATATAGATTTTAATACAAATGGGCCGAGCATTAAATTCCATCCTCCTATAAGAAGCAGCTATTGTAATAAAGTTTCAGGGGAAAAAATGGCTCTGCATTTGTCAGGTGTACTCACGATATCTACTTCTTAGCCCCAATCCAGTACAGTTTTTTAGTTTTGAAGCCCATATGCCTGCCAAAGTAATGATTTTAATGCCCTTAAAGTACAGTGTTGATCAAATTTACATTTATGACACTTGTATGAAGCACAGTGTGTACCCTGTGTGTACAACTTTCTCAAAGTATCATGTTAGTAAAAACAAGCTAATAGCTCATAACAAGATATGGAAAAAAAAAATAAATACAGTGACACAATTTCTCAGTCAACTCAGAATGATAGTTGATAGCTGTTCAAAGTTGCATAAGACCTCCAATATGATCTTTGGTATTTTGACATAAGCCTTTCATAAATTATCCAGCACTGCTTTATAAAATATTTATGCAATGCATTTGAATGTGTTATAAAGGCAGTATCACACTAACATAGTTTATGTAGTCTGTCTGTATCTAACCATCCAGCATTGATATGTGAAGGGAAGAGTAACTCTTGGAAATAATAGCAGCTTGTATTTTAATCAGTCACTTGCATCTGTTCTGAAGTATACAGATGTGAAGGCATTTTGGCTCACAACAACAAGATAATATCCTGAAATTTCTCATTTATTGTTAAATTCATAATAATTTTGTTTAAAGCTTCCAACATGATGACACAGTGGCATGTGGATGGGGCGTAGCAGCAGATCAGTCGTTGGTTAGGAAACCCTGTGTGATCTGCACTGTAATGTTTGAGCGTTTTGCTTCATGCAGTTGACTGTAATATGCGGGGAGGGGAGAGCTGGGCTTCCCACCCCATCCCACAATCCTCTGATTGGTATGCGAGACCAGATGCCTTTTTTCTGCAGTATGGCTTTTTGAATAGCAGCACATGTCAGAGTAAAGAGGGGGGACATACTGCAGTGGACAGGAAGGAGGGGGGTTGAGGGAATACCGCTGAGTGCCAACACACACACACACACAGAGAGAGAGAGAGAGAGAGAGTGTGTGTGTGTGTGTGTACTGCACCAGGATTCCCTGTCTGAAGAGATTAAAGTCATGCACTGTACATTCATGCTGGAAATTTGCAGTTGGATCATGGTGTAGGAGTCACCGTGATAAAAGACATGAAAAAAAAATGCTTGTGGTATAAATTATTGTGACTGTTAACATGTTTTTTTTTCAGCCAATCGTGCATTCATATATTTAGGAGATATGACGATAAATTAAATGATGGTATCTTTATCAGAGTAGCAGATTTGTAGAGGTCGCCATGTTTCTGTGTTTTCCACCAATGGCATAATATACTGTACTATTTAAAATGTAAAATGTTTCTACATGAAATACATTAATATGTAAAATGTTTCTACATGAAATACTGATGTCACAAAATGTATTTCCCAATTCCTGTAACTGTTTTTTGAAGAATAGTTGGTCACTATGTATATATTTTTATATATTAATACTGTTTTTATATTAATGTGAATCATTTGTCAGAAATAGTCTTGTATTGCACAGCAAAAGAAAAAAGAGGTATCTTAGCATGTGAAAATATCTTGAATATGGGTAATTTTATCTAATATTTCTTATTAATATATTATTATAAATCAAATATAAGATTATTCAGCTTGTTTTTAGATGCCTTTACTCATTTCTATTGCTTCTTTCTAAAAAATAAATGGTTGAAATGAGAAAAACGACATTTTAAGCTTGAAATTAGTAAACTGTGTAGAAATAGGTTTAATACTCTTATATTTGGTTTATTGTTTTATCTTATAACTGGAAATAATAGATTAATGTGACTGTATTCAGGATATTTTTGCTTGCTAGGACGTCATTTTTTTGCAAAGGTACGAATGAGCAGTCTGCATCCGGGGGAGATTTCAGTGCACTCCCTCAGTGCACAGTTCAACCCAATTAATCTCAGGCCAATAAATTCCTGATGATGCTATTTCCATGCTAGACCTTTGGCTCCTTTGTTTCCTCATCATCCTCCTGTTCTTTTGTTACAAATCTTTCATTCTCCTCTCTCGTCTCTGTGCCTCCCATCCCTTTACTCTTGTCATCTCCCTTTAATCTCTTTAGCCTCCCCCCACCTCCATACTATCTTTAGCATCTTTTCCTTGCATCTCTCCTCTCACCTCCTCTCTGTAGCCTCAGAGCTCTTTTTTTTCCTTGTTCTCTCCCTTCCTCCCTTGTGTTTCCTTATTCGATTTGCTTTGGTGAGTGCCCTTGCTCTTTCTTTCTCTCTCTCTCTCTCTCTCTCCCTCCCTCTCTCTCTCTACACACACACACAAGCACACATTAGGAGGCATGAGGCTGCAAATCACACCCTTTCTGTACAGTCATGTAGTCTCTCTGAATGTTAGACCTCCTGTACATGCTGTGTGACAACATAAGCTCAAATTCCTGCTTATTCCTACGTTGTCATCTGGATGCTACTGTCCTTTATTATTCTATTCTATTATTTAAAAGGGTTAGGAATACAACATGTATATCCATTAGAAAACGATTCAAAATGATTAGTGCTTTTATTATTTATTTATTTTAGACATTTTAGTTATTTAGTTATTTATTTGTTTGTTTATCTGTTTTCTCCTGGAATCTGTATTTTCAGTTTTTGCTCCCATTCGTCGTACTTTTTTCCTGCTGGAAGCCTTCCTCTAGCTTAATTGTGTTCAGTGATTTTGCAGGAGCTCTGTCAAATCCTCCAGCCCAACCCATCAAGCATGCTGCTAAATAAATTGTATAGCAGCAGGTATGAAACCCCCTGTGAGCAGTAGAAAACGGTGAATCATGCTCAGTGTTCCCTTCATGCTGCAGCATGGATGACATAGACATCTCATACAAGCTTAAAAACTTCTATTTTTTACACCTATTTTTTATCAGTTCGTGTTAATAATTCAGGACTCCTGCACTGTCATGTCCATCTCAGCTCATGAATGGTGAGATGTTAGTGCCAAAACTACACTACCCATCAACCCCTGCACATTTACATTTACATTTACATTTATGGCATTTGGCAGACGCCCTTATCCAGAGCGACTTACAATTTCTGCACATCACATGAGATCTGTCTGATCTCTCACCTGTTTCCTGTTTGCACCTAATTACCACCCTTATTTAAGTCTTAGATTCTGTGTGTTTTGCCTATCTATCGTTTGTTGTGTGTTAGCCATTTTCAGCATTATTTTTCCTAATAAATTACCTGCACTTGCATCCAACTCCAATCCTCTAACAAATGGCTGTAATCATCTGGGTCAATTTGTCTACATACAGTATGCTTACTAATATACTATACCATATATTATTAGAGAAGCTTACATTTTTGGACAGATCTCTTGGCTCTTTAGTATTCATTTGCAGTTTTGCTGTAGTTTGCAAACACTCCTGCTGCTGTATAATGGCCTTTACAGTGTTGTGTTTCATTGTGTTTTTTTTTCTTTGCTAATAATTAATTTAATGTGGTGGGGATTAGGGGAGCTTATTCTAACAAGTTCCCATTGATGTTTATTTATATATTTAGTCACTGTAGCTGTTAAAATTCCTTTAAAGGGTGAAGAGATTTACCAAGCAGAATTACCTTTACACCAGGATCATGACTGTAGTGTTATATTTTTCTGTTAACAATGATTTAATGATGATTTATTTTACCTCTGTGATAACTCAGTGCTGTCTGGTACTACATCTAAAACAGTGAATATACAAAAATCAACAAAATGCTTCTGTAGCATGTGAGGAGAGCTTTTACAAACAGATGGCTGAGGTGCCATCCTTATAGGCTTACGTGTGGGTGTATGTGTGTTCAAGCATACTGTACGCTTGTGTTGTGTTTTGTAGAACTCAGCACGGTTCTGGCTTGGGGCTTTGCTACCTGATGGGAAAGCAGGAACTGCCAGGTTGTTAGGGCTTTAATGAACTGAGAAGAGGACATGGTGAACCCAGGGTATGCTTCCTTGCCTGCAAATCCAGTCAGGTCTGATAATATCCTACTGCAGCACAAGACAGGGACAAACATTTGCAAATGATTGGTTCTTTTTAAAATTATGTTGAACATTGGAAAAAGACAAGGCAATGTTATCTGATCAACAAGGCGTTTCCACCTGCAGAACTGATGCTCACTGATGCTCATTTTTTTTGTTTTTCGCACAATTCCGCGTAAACTCAAGAGACTGTTGTGTGTGAAATTCCCAGGAGATCAGCAGTTTCTGAAATACTCATGCAGTCCATCTGGCACCAACAACCACTGAGATCACAATTTCCCTCCATTCTGATGTTTGACTGAACATTAACTGAAGCTCTCGACTCTATATCCACAAGATGTCTTGCATTGTGCTGCTGCCACATGATTGACTGATTGAATAATCTCATAAATGACATGTGACGTGTTCCTGTGTATTTATTTATATATCGTAGGCAAGATGAATTTGCAGCAGTCTTATCAATTTTGGGAATATTGATATGTTATATATATGCCCATGATACTGTACCTCCACCCCTCCAATTGCACACTTTGCAGTTTTTGTTTGTTTGTGATCTAAATAAGCAAGAGCATATGGGGGCTGTAGCACATGGTCCATTTGCAGCTGAAACCTAGATGGCATTCAAAAAAAGCCTAAATTGAAGAGTGACAAATTGAACCGGATGGAGGGAATCTACCAGTAGCCCTTAGTCGAATCAGAATCAGAATCATTTTATTCGCCATATACATTTATATGTATTAGGAATTTTTCTTGGTGTTTGGTCACAATATGATACATTCAACACACACATCTCGGACAACACAACACAATTACCATTTGTACCTAAAGTACAAATACTGCACCTTATGCAGACATGGTAGACTCACTGTAATTTACTTTATAATAGAGGTAGAAACAGCAGGTGGACACAATTCAGGATGCATTAAACGGAGTGGTACATTTGTGATATATAATAAATAATTGCATACAGTAACAGTGTACACCAATCAGCCATAACATTAAAACCACCTGCCTAATATTGTGTAGATCCCCCTTGTGCCACCAAAACAGCTCTGTCCCATCGAGGCATGGACTCTACAAGACCTCTGAAGGTGTGCTGTGGTATCTGGCACCAAGACATTAGCAGCAGAGGTGCGAGGTCTCCATGGATCAGACTTGTTTGTCCAGCACATCCCACAGATGCTCAATCAGATTCAGGTCTGGGGAAATTGGAGGCCAAGTCAGCATCTTGAACTCTTTGTCATATTCCTCAAACCATTCCTGAACAATTTTTGCAGTGTGGCAGGATCCATTATCCTGCTGAAAGAGGCCACTGCCATTAGGGAATACTGTTTAGGTAGGTGGTAGGTGTCATCCACATGAATGCCAGGACCCATCGCACTGCTTCTGCCAGCTTGCCTTCTTCCCATAGTGCATACTGGTGCCATCTCTTCTCCAGGTAAGTGACACACAAGCACCTGGCCATCCACATGTTAAAAAAAATATATGGTCCAATTCTGATGCTCACGTGTCCATTGTAGGCACTTTCCGCAGTGAACAGAGGTCAGCATGGGCACTCTGACAGGTGTGCAGCTACGCAGCCCCATACACAGCAAGCTGAGATGCACTGTGTGTTCTGACACCTTTCTATCATAGCCAGCAGTTTGTGCTACAGTAGCTCTTCTGTGGGATCGGACCAGATGGATTAGCCTTCGATCCCCACATGCATCAGTGAGCCTTGGGTGCCCATGACCCTGTCGCCGGATCAAGGGTTGTCCTTCTTTGGACCACTTTTGGTAGGTACTAACCACTGCATATGGTGAACACCCCACAAGACCTGCTGTTTTGGAGATGCTCTGACCCAGTCATCTAGCCATCACAATTTGGCCCGTTTCAAAGTCGCTCAGGTTCTTACACTTGACCGTTTTTCCTGCTTCCAACACATTAACTTCGAGAACTGAGTGTTCACTTGCTACCCAATATATCCCAAGCCTTAACAGGTGCCATTGTAATGAGATAATCAATGTTATTCACTTCAGCTATCAGTGGTTTTAATGTTATAGCTAATCAGCGTATAGTAATGCAGTATACAGTATATAGTAGTGACAATATGAATAAATAATAATAAATTTTATAAATAGTTTCATTTATTAATAATATTTAAAATAATATATGATGTAAAAAATAATAATACAATTATTCGTAATAATATTAAGTTCTAGATTGCTTGTTACTGGCAGGTCAGCATTGTAGAGATCAGCGTTGTAGAGAATGCTGCCTAGCCAGCCTGGTTAATAACAGAAATTACCAGAGGAAAGAAGCTGTATCAGTGGCATGTACTTTTGGTTATCAGGGACCAGAATGGCTTTCCTGATGGTAGTTTTTGGAATAGGTTTATTAGCAGGGTGGGATGTGTAACCGATCATTTTTCCTGCTTGCCTCTTTGTCCTGGTGATGTACAGGTCTTCAAGTGATGACAGACTGCAGCCGAAGATTTTCTCAGCAGTCTTGATAGTGCGCTGCAGCTTCCACTTTTCTCTTTTTGGGGTATGGTCTCTGATAGAATTGCACCAGTATAGCCTGGGGTAGGTGGAACATAACCTTGCCAACTGCCATATAAAATATATCCTTTGCTAAGTTTTCAATGCTCTCTGATGAATTATTAAGGATGAGTGGGGACAGGGAAGAGAATCCAGGATTGAATAAAAAAATTTGCCATGCTTAGCTGATCCAGGAGCTCATCAATATTAGGCATTGGATAGGCATATATCCAATTTTGAAAATGCATTCACTTTGCAGAATGCAAGGCAAACAGCAGTCACTGTGTGACTGTGTTACTATATAGTTACTCTTCAGTTACTGCTGTTTGCCATAACATCATGGCTAGGGCAATATGAGGGTATAAACTACTAATTAGGTATAGCATGCATAAAAAACAAATTTGACAATAAATTATTCCCAAAATAAAAATAGCATCTGTGTAGTGAATCATTGAGCATTGTTTAAGCATTAAGCATTGTTTTGATAGAATCATACATCTTTTAAAAAACCTCCGAATAATGCAAATAATTCCGGATAATTGTTATTGAATGCGACTGGAAGTAAGTCCTTTTCATTGAGATCAGGAAGGTTGTAAATTAGTGTTCCTAACAAGATGAAAATACAGACAGACAAATGAAACAGGAAAAGGGAGAGCAGAAAGAGTGTGACAGAAACATAAGACAATGGAGACAGACAGGATATAAACGACGGAATTAGGTGAGTGATAGACCTTTCACAGAGATGGAAACGCATTAAGGAAAGAGGAAGGATGAGATCTGTGTACATGCAGAAATACATCAGTGATTTCTTGATGTTTTAATCAGTCTTTACTTTCTCAAACTTGTCCAAAGTGTCTGCAAACCATGAGGAGTGTTTGGCATGGTCAGTAAAAGCAGGGTTTAACCTAGGTTTTTCATGGCTGCTACAATGTGCTACAATATCTGTTTCTGTAGTGTAGTGTTTAATTCACTACAACAACAGACTATAAGATTTAAATTTTCCTTTTTTGGCCATTTTGAAATCAAAATGATATTGTCAGTAATATTGTCTGATGCTTTTCTGGCAGAGGTACATGACACAGTAAAGTATTTTGAGGTGGCAAAGGGGTGACGGAATTTTGGCAAGTTAGTGCTTTCATGTGCAGGGACGTGGGCTTCATGTATGATTTTCTATGTCACATATCCTTTTGTCATGTGTATATGTGATGTCTTTGTAAGCTCAAAGTCACTATTAAACTGGTGTCACTAACAAATTATAATTGATATCAGACTAATTAATGATCATTTGGAGCAAAAACAAGAAAAAAGTTATTATTGCTGTATTTATATTTGGGTGCACATTGAGGAGGTACCATTAGGTGGCACTAGGGTCGTTCCTACCTAAGGAGTTATTGCTATTTCTTTGATAAGAAAAGAAGTGAACAAAGGTGGCTGAACACCCAACTGATTCTACTGTGTCCATATGATAAAAATACAAGTTAGTTGTGTGTATGGATTAAAATCTAAAATTCATTTTGAGAATATAAATGTTCAGGTTGCTGAAAAACTATAAATTAGTTTGTGGTGAGGATGGCCACTGGGCAGTGGTCTACGAATTGACAGAATCTCCAGATTAGAGAGTCCCAGTAAATGACGACATGACTCCCAGTAGTTAGTCAACCACTGCCACCTTCAAGGGACACCAATAAGAGGTCAGCAATACTCCACCTCAATTATACTGTTGGGTTATGGCAGTGAAAGGTGTGCACAGGATAATCACAGCCAAAGAAACCATCCTGCACATTAGCATATAGAGTAGTCCAATTGGTGGAAAACGAATGCTACTAGTGCGTAATTGGAGATCAAAGAATGAGCACACTGCCCAGACACTGGGGCTCAAGTGAGCATTTTGGACCAGACTTGGAGGGATAAATGTATGACAGTGCATCCGACCAATGACAGACCTTATGGGGGCAGACCTAGGGGTCTTTGCCATTAGTAGGGACAATCTTCCATTTGATGGTTGGGTGAAAGCAATAGTAAATCTCCCAGGAATTCATGAGTGCATACCAACCATCCAAGTCCCCTTTTTGGTTAGTCACTTGAAGAAGGACCCATTTGGGGGTTCAGTGTAGTTGAAGAACTCCTTATTGACCAGAGTGGAAACACCAACACGCTGAATGCCATAAACAGCCTTCTTAGAGGTGCTAAACTAACCCAGATGGTAAAGCCTCCAAATATCTATAGGTCTATAGGTTATGTTCATACAAGACAGGTGGAGATGGCTCGCATACTGGTGGGGCCATGGAGCATCACAATCAAACTAGGTCAAGTGACTCCTACCTTTGATGCTTTCAAGCAGACAGTGCTGTTTAAGGTAATTTAAAAAAATAAGCCACCATTGGAAAAACTGGAATTGGAGGAAGGACTATTAGTGACTGTGAAGATCGCAGTCGGGAACTATGCCTACCATGAAGTCACTATTCTGCATAGACAGATCAATGAAGAACAATGGAGGCAATAAACATATCAGACCTTACAGATCCATAAGGTGACAGCATATCCCTTTGGCATCAACCATTGGATCTACTCCACTGTCATGACCAGCAGGTCATGAGCTGCAGTTATCTTATGAAGAATCAGCAGTTTTTTGCTAAAGATGAGAATGATATTGATTCCTGAGGCCACTGAAGAGTTCTTAGGTTCCTATGCTAATACAAGGGCTGTGTACACTATCCACTGCTGAGAATTACTGTCTGCACTCAGGATAGCTGGATTTCCTCACCCTGAAGAAGGGAGTCTGCGAAAAATTCCAGGACTATCTATACTATGCTCCCACTTTACAGATAATAATCCTCCTCACCTATGTCAGCTAAATGTAATGCTGCTGCCCAGTATACGATGGACGAGTACACTAAAAACTGCAATGAAATCTTGTCAGTTGAAGCAACCCAGACTGGAAGGAAAACAGAGTTGCAGAAAGAAATGAAGTTGCATGGATAGAAGTACTGGCATAAAATGCAACTGATGGAGAAAGTCCCAAGCTCAGAATATGCCAACTCTTCCTTAGCGGCATTAAGGGAGGCCCAGTGAGAAGACCCAGCAATTAAAGCAGTCTCTGAATTGAAAGAAGCAAATAACAAGATGATCAAATATAAGAAGGGTGGCTCAGGGTGATAGAAAGAGGTTCTTGTGTGCGTGAACCAAGCTGCATATTAAGGATGCTCTCCTAAACAGGTGACAGTTGGTGCTACCAAATACAGAGCCATTGTACTAAAACAACTTCCTATACTATATGAGCCACGTGAAAGTAGTGAGATTGCTGCACCTGCTGAGGGAAACATTTTATTGGTCATATATGAAATTGGGTGTAGAGCAGTACATGACCTGAAGATGCCTGTGTATAACCCAAAAATGGAAGTGACACATGTCCATGCACCCATGGGGGAGATTGTTTCAAGTTCACCCCTCAATGTAATCTCTATAGACTACTTACATTTGGAAGCCTCCTTTGGTGGGTTTGACGAGCAGAACACATGTCTGAATCCTATCAATACAGGTCATAACAGAGGTGAAAAAGACAGAACAAAGTGAGGGAGGTGAGATGAACACTTGGAGGACCTCAGGATTCTGATGAGAACGCATTGGCTCAGATAGAGAACAGAGAATAGGTTACTCCTGAGACGACCAAGTTTGACCCAACTAGAAAATCTAGAGAACAGAGCATCCAACAGCTCTAATCGGAAAAAGAAATGAGAAGCATCGAAACTTGCCAGAAAGTGTTAACAGATTAGGTCCAACAAACTCTTGAGGTTAATGTTCAAGGAAAGGATCCCAGTCTGGAAATGGAAGGTGTGAAAGAAAGCCTGCATAGAAATTGACATACCCATTTCTAGGCCAACCCACATTCTAATGGTGTACCACTTGGTACACAGAAGGTACAGTATAGTTTGTCCCAAGGATACCTGCTTTGTCACACACATGGTTAGGGCCTATTAAGGGAAAGTTAAAAAAAAAAACATATTTTTCAGAGTTCACTTGACTTATACTGTTCACAAGTCTTATGCTGTTATTGAATATTCATTTGTTTATATTTGATCTCTGATCTAGAATCTGTGTTGTATCAAAATGTATTACATTACTTTTGTATTGACATTGAACGTTTTATATTACAAGTGTAGCCAATGTTGCCTTTTTAGATTAGTTACATTTTTCATTTTTACTGTGTAGTTTTATTCAGCTACACAGTCTATTTCCAATCATGGCTTTGAACTGTAGTTCAAAGAACAAGAGACACGCAGGTTTGGGCTTGCATTGTGTAATTAAATTTTAAAATATACATTAATTGTGCAACTTTTTCATGTTGAATTTTACACAGCTGTGGCATTTGCTCCATCTTTATTCACTCCTTTCCAATGGAAGTTCTGCAATGCAAATGCAATGCACATGAAGCTGGAGATGTTTCATAAATACTTACAACTGGTACACTAGTTTGGTGAATCCAAACATGAATCATGGATTTTTTTTATATATATATTCACACTGAGCTCATTAATTTTGTTTCGGGGAACTTGAGCTGATTAAAGGCATACATGACAATTTTTACTTTGTCTTTTTTTTTTTACTTTGTTTACTCTGTAGTTATACAGTAACCTATATTCTTCTCATTTCTAATAACTCAGTGAGCAAGGGTACCTTAAAATTTTAAGAAACTTTGATCAAACAAGTGATTGTTGTTTAAATGAGTGTGCAATACAAGTTTTTTTTTAGTGTGCGTTTTGAAATAACTTTTGAAGAATGCCCAGTTTAAATTTTACCCTTCAGTTCTGAGGAGCCATACTTTATTAAAATGGAAAAGCCTCTTAATCATTTTTTTTAGGTTTTAAAACAAACCTGATGGAATGGATGAAAGAAATTCAGTTTTGGAAGTGATACTGATGGCAACAGTAGTATGTGTAAATGGAGGATTATTCATTCCTTCAGACATCACTGAAACCTGAAAAAGTATGTGGCAATGTGCAGTATGTCTAAGAAACTGGCCTTCAGAGGAAGCACTGTGTTTTAACAGGAGGCCAAGCAGTGATGGAAGTGAAAAAAAAACAAAGCCTAGCAGAAGATAGAGTGTAATGTGTGAGTATGATTTTGCAAATCACATAATAATAATTTAAAAAATGGGCCACAAAATGAACAGGTACTGCTTGACTGCTAACAAATCACCAGCTTTTATATAAACAGCACTAATAATGAAAACAGTAATAAGGTTATTTATGATAATAAATGAAGCTCTAATGAAAGACTAAGCAAAACAATCATGATGTCTCATCAAAACTGTCTTGCATTATGAAGCTTCAATGTGATGGCTATTTGAATAGTTTCACAAACACATAAATACAGTGGTAGCAGCACAAACTTGAGAAGTCACTTTACTTTCAGGGTGTTTAAATAATCTGTCCCACCTTGTGAATCTTCCTGCTCTTTACATAGTTTCCACTTTTCAAATCAACCAAGTTAATATATATTCTGTGTATACCAGTGGTGGGATTAATACTCAGACCTTATCCTTGTGTATGGCTGTAAATTAGATAAACGCATACTCACAAGTGCTCCACACAGACACTCGGGAATACTGGGCTCCAGTGTGGTACTTCTGCTACTGAGGCCAAGGCCCTGATTATGGGAGGTTTGTCTGGACACTCAGCTGACCTTTCCATCTGGACTGATGAGCATTCATGGCTGAGCTTGATAGGCTGGCTCTTTAAGTCTTCTGCCAAATCAGTCTGCCAATTTGACATTAAGAACCTGTACCACTGCAGGCTGTCCTTGATTCAACCAGTGATTCATTTCAAAATGTCACCAAAGTGATTTGTCATTCAAATGGCCTGTGTTTGCTTTAGTAGATCAACCTTCCTTTGTACTGATTGCCTCAGATCTGCTGTTCCCTGCTATTATTGTTATTCTGTCACCATCCTTAATTACAGATGTACCGTATGTGCTGGATGCTGGCACTAGTCAGATGAGACAGGGTAGGTCATCTGAGCAATCTCTGGTGTCATACTTTTCACTTTAGCTGTAGGAGCAGCTATCTGATCCATCTGTGTGTGTTATCCCCACCAGTGCAGTAAAATCAAAGAGGCTTCAGACCCACCCAGGCCGTAATTCAAGCACCCAAACAAGAACCATAGATCAATGTGTGTCAAGCCTAGGAGCCAATCAGCAACCAGCACACCACTAATCAATATCTCATCATTGTCTCAAAATATCTTCCAGTGCAGTCTGGAAAAAAAAAAACAAAAAAAAACAAACATTTGCAGTGGCATATGTTTAAAGCTTCAACCATTGCTAAAGAAGCACATAGTTAATCGCTTCATAGAATTTTTTATTTTGATTCTCCTAACTGCAGTATTGAACTTTATAGTCAGACATCCATTCACGTTGGTTTAAGGGGGTTGTGACAATTATTACCCCTGTGTGACTCTCTCCTGCATTTATGCACCATGACCAATAGGTATAAATACACCGACTGATAAAACCTAACATGGAACCTGAGATGGATAATGACAAGGAACAAACTTGTGCGAACAGATTAAACACAGTTGCAACCTATGATCAAATGATGTGGGAAGGTAGCGTCTGCTTGTGTTCACATGGTATTTATGCACTCACTCAGATGAAAATATCACTTTTTTATATTATGTTATTATGTTTTTCATTTACAGCATTTAGCAGTATGGGGCGCCAAATGTAAAGAGTTCAATATTCTTTCTCTTTAGAGGCCATTTGAGGCCATTTTGATAGCAACTTATGTCAAATAATAGTTTTAAGTTTCAGTGTAAATATTAAATTTAAATAGTAGAAATAAATGGTAAAAATAAATATAAATGTAAAATATAACTGTAAATATAAATGTTAAATATACATATAAACATTAAATGGAAATGTAGAACTTGAATGTTTTGTTCATGTGCTAATTGGCCCCGCCCTCTCGGAGTGTATGTCATGGGAAAACACAGCGCTGGTAGGGTTGCCAGGTTTACACTATACTGTGCTAGTTTTGGAGCAAAGTTGAAGATGTGAAAAGTAAGTCTGCTGATGGTATTTTTGGGGCTGATTTAAAAACAGTCTGTGGCAGCCAAGATCTTGCTTTAAAGCGAATAATTTCTACAAATATATGCTGTGGGAAAATTTAAATGCAGACAGCGTATCTACAATGTACAGAACCATTTCTGTTTTCTACGGCAGTCCAGAAACGCCTTGAGTTGTTGTTTTTTTTTCTTGTGAACTCAAGATAACAAAAGTTATTTTCTCAATATCACAACTTATTTTCTCATAATGTTGACATGCAGGATTAGACTTGATTACACTCAATAAACTCACAGTTATTCTGGACAATAAACAGCATCCTCTTCATGACCTCCTGGTTAAACAGGGGAGCTCCTTCAGGCTCCCTCAGCTCTGCTGTAGAAAAGAGCGGTGGAGATCGTTTGAACCAACAGCGATCACAGTGTCCAACAGCTCAGCACTGGGCTGGGACACTGTTCTGCACTGAGCCAGTCTAAAGATAAGCTCATTGGACAATGGCTGAACTTTACCACCATTTCACTGTTCATATTTCTATGCACTTCCACTTTAATTCTATTCATTTTTCCCTTCTCTTTCCTTTTCTCATATTCACTCTATTCAATACAGTATATCTCTGTTTATTTTAACGCTGTTTACAATGTTTACTATAATGTTATATATAATGTTGCACTGCCACTTTAATTTAAGTCTGCTGCTTATATCTACGGTGTTTACACCCCACTGCACTACCACATCACACTCTTATACTGTATTCTTTTTTATATATTTATTCTTATTTTGTTTCATTTATAATATTAAATTACTTTTAGTATACTTCTAACTCTCTGTGCTGCTGTAATAGGTGAATTTCCCTCTGAGATGAATAAAGTGATCTATCTATCAATCTATATATCTATCTAATCTGTCTATCTATCTGTAAGTGAGCACTGCAAGTGGAATTAGATGGGGCAGTGATAGAGCTTCTGCTTTTACTCTTCAGTGCCAAAATCATGGGTTCAATCCTGTGCTTGGGTGACCAAATGGAGTTTCATTTTATTTTTTCCAAATTTCCTCTTGTAGATCAATAAAATACATCTATCTATTGATCGATCTATCTATCTGATATGCTGAAAAAATGTTTTTTGAATTTACTTGTTTTGTTCTCATACAGCCAACCTGATTTGATCATGTCTTTTCAAAGCCCTGGAATATAAGTGAACTCCACACAATAACCTGAGTTGAGGATCAAACCAGGGTTCCTCAAAGCTATGAGACAGTGATACTACTTCCTACACTACCCAACCATGCCAGGTACTTGAGCTAATTTACAATTGGTCATTTCTTACGGTCATTTCTTACAGTCATTTCTTACTGATTGAACCCACAAGTTTGGTGTTGAAAAGTAAATGCAGAAGCTCCTCCACTGCACCAGCTATTATATCTTGTAGTACACACTGATTAAAATAAAAACACACATACTCATCCATTCTGCACATCATATATGCCTAATCGTGCATCAACCTGATGAGAAAAATAAGTTGTGATCTCGAGAAAACAACTTTTGTTGTATTGAGTTCACAAGAAAAAAAAAAAAAAAACTCAAGGCGTTTCTGGACTGCTGTAGAAAACAGAAATGGTTCTGTACAGTGTAGATACGCTGTCTGCATTTAAATATTCCCGTAGCATATGTTTGTAGAAATTGCTTTATTTGCTTTAAAACAAAATCTTGACTGCCGCAGACTGTTTTTAAATCAGCCCCAAAAATGCCATCAGCAGACTTACTTTTCACATCTTCAACTTTGCTCCAAAACTAGCACAGTATAGTGTAAACCTGGCAACCCTACCAGCGCTGTGTTTTCCCGTGACATACACTCCAAGAGGGCGGGGCCAATTAGCATATGAACCAAACATTTAAGTTCTACATTTCCATTTAATATTTATCCATCCATCCATTTTCTGTACCACTTATCCTACACAGGATTGCAGGGAGCCTGGAGCCTATCCCAGGGAACTTGGGGCACAGGGCAGGGGACACCCTGGATGGGGTGCCAACCCATTGCAGGGTACAATCTCATGACTTTGGACTGGGGGAGGAAACCGGAACACCCTGAGGAAACCCCCAGGGCACAGGGAGAGCATATGGACTCCGTGCACACAGATCAGAGGTGGGAATTGAGCCGCCAACCTGGGAGTTGCGAGGCAATTGTGCTAACCACTAAGGCACCATACCAACTCCCCCATAAGATTTATATTTACAATTAATATTTACACTGAAACTTAAAACAATTATTTGACGTATGTCACTATCTAAATTTATCAGAATGGCCTCAAATGATAAAAAAAGCCAGATAGAAAAGAGTATTCAACTTTTTACATTTTGCGCCCCATTTAGGGAATGCCCTTATCCAGAGCAACTTACAGATGTGCTTTGTAGTCTCTATCTAAAACATTTCCTCATGCTAGTTCACAAGGTCGGAGACTAAGAGTATCATCAGTCTAAAAACCCTGTGGGGGAGGTTAGTACAGCATGAAAAAAAAAACACAAGACAAAGATTATTTTAAAAAAAAAGTAGATTAATATAGTGCTGATTCAAATGCTTCATGAAGAAGTAGGTCTTTAGTCTTTGTCTAAAGACAGCTGGGGGGAATTCCTTCCACAACCTGTGCGACAGGACAGAGCAGGGCCTTGCTACATCTTCCTTGTACCCTGAGAGATGGTGGGTCCAGTCCAGCAGTGCTAGAGGCCTGAAAGGAGTGGGGTTTAGAGCTGGGTGTAATAAGTACTTTGGCAGTGTATTACGTCTGATGCAGGCAGTTATAGGAAACCAGTGGAGGAAGTGTAGCAATGGGGTGGTGTGGAAGAACTTGGAAGGGTTGAAGTCATGCAGCTGCGTTTTGGATCAGTTGAATGGGTTAGATGCCAGGTAGGGGCAGGCCTGCCAGTAGTAGTGTTGCAGTAGTCCAGTCTTGAAATGACAAGGGACTGTACAAGCACTTGAGTGGCCTGTGTGGATAGAAATGGCTGGATCTCTCTGATGTTGCAAAGGAGAAACCTGCATGCCCGAGTCAGTTTAGCGATGTGTGGAGAGTTGTTTGTCCAGGACTACACCAAGGTTGTGTGCAGTGACAGATGGTGAGATCTGAGAGCTGTCCAGGGAGATCATGAGATCTTGACATTGGGATGCATCTCCAGCAGCTCAGTCTTGCTGGAAATTAGTTTCAGCTGATTAGCTGCTATACATGAGGAGATGGATAGGTCTCTGACTGACATGCTGAGATCTGAGCAGAAATGATGAGTGCCTGTAGGAGGAAAGGAGAGGATGAGTTGAGTGTCATAAGCATAGCAGTGCTATGA
The DNA here is from genome assembly GCF_027358585.1 of Pangasianodon hypophthalmus. Lineage (NCBI taxonomy): Eukaryota > Metazoa > Chordata > Actinopteri > Siluriformes > Pangasiidae > Pangasianodon > Pangasianodon hypophthalmus. The sequence goes on along the minus strand of NC_069728.1, from coordinate 2,664,346 downwards.
AAACCCGTGTGATGATAAGACCTCACTGAGAGGGCAGGTATAAAGGGAGAACAGAAGAGGGCCCATAGTCTTGTGGGACACCAGTGGAGAGTCTTCACGGACCAGATGTGCATCCTCTCAATGTCACCTGATATGACCATCTCTCCAGGTAAGAAGCAAACCACTGAGGACGGACAGGAAAGTCTTGAGATTGACTGTGTTGAAGGCTGCTGAAAGGTCAAGGACGATGAGGACCAATGACAGTTTGGCTGATCTAGTGGCATGAAGCTTCCCAGTAATGGCCACTAAGGCATTTTCTGTGTAGTGTGCTGCTTTGAAAGCAGACTGGATCTTGGAGATCATTCTGGAGGTCATGTATTCTTTGCTCAACTGCACATGACCTTAATACTGATAATTCTTAGTCAACCTCTATACACTGCATCAAAGAATAATCAAAATATCATGCCGAAATGCAATTACAAATGACTTCATAGAATGTCTGACCATTAGATAACTAGATAAATCCATATACTGAATCCATAACTGAAGGAGAATCCAGGGAGTAACTGCAGTGTACTCACAATTGCCAGCCAATTGGATGGGTTCATGCCAAACTCCGGGCTATTTTTGGTTGTGGTGCTCAAGCCCAAACTCCTGAGTTGCACTGTACTTTAGTAATAAATGTAGAGCTAGTGAAAATGGCAAATACACAAAGTTTCCAAAGAAAAAAGACATTTCAGACAATCTTCCTACATGAGCCATGCAAGCAACGTGCTATATATATATATATATATATATATATATATATATATATATATGTATTAGGTTGTATTTATTGTTTTTTTTTTTTTTCTTTTATTCAAGTTTTCTTTCCTGAGGCTAAATTTACAGCTTACTCTGAGATGATGAGGAACATGACAGGACTTGCAGACATACTGGTCCTTACTGTTTCTAATCTCCCTTATTTCATGGGATGAATATCAGTGATTAAAATACATAAGAGCCAGTATTTAGTTGCCATAGCTACAGTGGAGGGTGTGAGGGAATACCCTGCATTTGTCCTTGCAGATGACTCCACAACCATCATGCTTAGTGCATGCAGGTTATACAACAGCAATTTTCTGATATTCAGGTTAAACAAATCCTATTCTTACTAACTGTATTATTTACATGAAATACTGTCTTGCATAAGTATTTATGCAAGTATGAACTTTTCTCTAGTTTGTAGTGTTACAACTTGGAAATGAAATGCACTTAACTGAGATTATATGTCATGGATATGCAAAAAAATAGCCCATAATATTGGGGGGTGAGGGGTGTTTACAATATAGTTGTGATTGCATAAGTATTCGCCCCCATTGGAAAGGTTCAAGCAGTGTAAATATTTACACAAATTGCTGTGAAAACTGACCCCAAAATGTATAATAGTAATTTATAATAAGTCCTGCATTTACAATAATGTCCTGTATTTACAATAAGTCCTGCAAATATATATATATATATATATATATATATATATATATATTCAACTGCACACATGTGGAGTTGAAATCCTGTCACTTTTTTATAAGGATGATGTCAAAATCCTTTACTGTATTATATAACCCTGAGCACCCAAAGTCAACAGCTTCTTTGTAAGTAATTCCTACATTACATCTATCATTACATCTTTGCTTACTGTGTATACTTATGTATACCTTGTCGTGGCCAGTTATAGCAATGTTGATTAAATAGGATCCCCAGGCTAAAAAAAACTGAATCAAACACCAATTTTTCAGTCAAACCTCAGAGTACTTTTTCAAGTGTAGATTATACTGTATTTGATGTACTTGGCCTCTGGTTTCTGGGAAGTGTGGAGCTTTGCTGACATAAAGCAATATGTTTACTCTGCCTGGCTTTGCCACAGTCAAAAGAAATAGCCTGTTGAATAATGAAACACGGTGAAGCTAAGAGGGAAAGAGGTCCTCTCTGTCTTTTCTCACACCATTGGATTCACAGAGAGATTATTGATATTGAGCAGAATGTGGGATTCACCTTTTCTTTGCTGGTGGTGCTGCTTTTTTGTTGATCTGTGCATACACTCCTGCAGTGAACTGGACTGATTTCAATATAAATGCGTCTTTCTATTGATCCTTTGATGAACACTGTACTTGTAGTTATTGCTTGTCATTTCTAAATCTCACACATTTGACTCCAGGCAAAGCTAAGGATGAATTCCTCAGGAGATATTCAGGAGTTAAATAATGAATATGTGTTGCACCAGCCTTGCTATTGTGGTTCTGTGTCAAAATGAATAATAAAAATGGCAAGCCATCCTGCCAAAGTATATTTGGCTCTAATGGTCAGCTTCTAGGACTTCACATTCAACCTGGGTTGAAAAGCTGGTGATTTATTTTTGTGATTTATAATTGTGATTATGCTTATGTATTTGGCAATAAAAGGCTGTGCCCCAGTCCATGAGAGTATTTTTTGGCTGTCCAAAGACACATTTTGAGTGGCATGTCTATGATGTGACTATTTCTCCTTGAATGTAACAGTAAGTCTGGGTGACTAGACTAGGAATAAGTGAATAGGTGTCTGCTTCATCGAGGCCCCAATTGAGCACAAGGTTTTTATTTTAATGTGCAGTTTAAAAAAAAAAAAAAAAAAGTCAAAAATCACACAGAAATACTGAAACTAGCCCAAAATGTTTGTATATCAGAAAAGGTAGACACATTTTATTCTTTTTCTCATTTTTTTTTTCAGGGGAAACCAGTTACCAGTGGTGTGCATTTCTGATTTGCAGATGCAGACCCTGCTAATGGAACAGCATCACGTTCATTAACATTATACATTATACAAAGAATAAAACCATTAAATGAAATAACCATCAAAAACATATTTCTACAATATTTCTGAACAAACAATAGAAATGCTTTTATTTACAGCGCTGCTGTTCCACACAGTCAGCTCAATTACTCGGTCACATTAGATAGAAGATACAGTTAGAAAGCTTTGCAGGAAGTTCCACGGTAAATCTAAAACAGATATGAATCTATTGAGCACTAAACAAATGCAGATAATGGCATTGCATTACACCCCTGTTACTTACTACTCTTCAGAGGCATTGGTGCTTCTTTGGGGAAGTGGACGCTGTTGTTAATCAGCAGTCATGTGGAAGGTGGAGAATTCAGGAGAACTGCAGCAGCTCTCAGACGAGCTGGAACACTGAAACTTTAATGAGGTCGTGTGCTAGGTTATAAGCCACTGCAGAGTAAAGTGTGGCCTGTGAGGGTGTGTATGGGTCAGAGAATGAGGCAGAGGGGTTGAAGTAGTCCATACATAACGAGATTAAACAGAGTTTTTTTTTTTTTTTTTTTTTTTTTAGCAGAGGAGCATGTTGGAACTCAATAGCATGACAGGAAGTTGATAGCACTCTAACTAATGATCCTGCAAATGCAACCCAGACAGCTGTGCAATGATGTAATGGAAATGGCTGCAAACTGACTACAAATTTAAATACAATGAAGTACTCACTATATGCATTCAATCATTCATTCATTCAGTAACCACTTTATTCTGGTTAGGGTGCAAGGCATCAATACACCATGAATGGTACGTCAATCCATTATAGAGAATCACACACACATCAGCCTAGAATTCAAAGCAACAATCCTCTGCTATCCAGCATTGACCATTATCACTACACTCCATCTGTGTTAGATATTCATTTAAACAGAATGAAGTTCACTTAATTCCAGCAGCACTATCCCAATGCTCTGGCCGATTTCTTCCAGGCTTGAGCCTGAGCTGCTCTTTGCATGTTAGTGCTGTCTGTTAAGATGAGAAAGATGATGCTAATTAACAGTGAGATTCACAGAATGGTGCTGCTGCTGTGTTGCTTAGGTGGCAGTGTGGACAGGTGGTACCTTATGCATATTCATGGCGCAACCCCCCACCGTTCCCCCAGAGCACAGGTGTGCAGAGAAATAAGCAAATGGCATTCAGGGAACAGGGTGCATGGCTTGTTACCATAGCAATTGGTCTCCAGTCACACTGGATAATTTATTGCAATTTTTTTGTACACATGTCTATGTGTGTAATGCTGCACACCAAAAATTTACCAATTTTTCTCACAGTTCTGCAGAGGAACACATGAGTAACAGTGATATGTCAGTAAACCGGGATCACTGTGCAGCACAATAAACAATCACTTGAATTTAATAACATTACTTGTTTAGCTCTTATTACAATCCAAAGCTGAGTATAGATATCACTGTACAGTAATTATGATGTACTGATTACCAATTTGTGCTACAGATTTGTCATGGATAACATGGATTTTCATCAGAATCTCCAAATAACTACAGGGGAGAGCAGAGAGTTATTGAATATGCAGCATGCGCAGGCGTGTTGACCCTCAGCCCACAGAGGTCACGAAGTGAGCAATTGATTTCTCACACTACCTGATTCCTGAATGTTTGCCAAGCAAACACTGGAGAGTGGAACCATGTAGGTTTAACGAACATACACAAGCACGCTGTGTATATGAGGCTGTGTGTACCAGGTGACTCATTCATGACTGAGCTAGAACAGGGTAAACCGAGGTGGGCGAAATGCATGGACTTGCCATGCCAGTTCATTCCATACATACATCCATACATCCTTGGCAGGTTTGAGTCTTGCTTTCTGTTTCATGTTTTCAGTTTTGAATTCAGTCCAATTTGCTCCTTTGAACAGTAAATTTATACCCAGCCTTGCAGCTCTGGCAATCAGCTCCTCTCAAATAATTCTCGTTAGATGTTTTGCTGCATTGCAGTCCTTATTTGCTCTAAGCCTATGCCATCGAAGGGATGGGGAGGGGGATTACAATCCCTCCATGCTTGACACGCCCTTCAAACGAGGGAGGAAACAAACACAGTGGCTCTCTTCATCGCTTAGTATGTCTGTCTAGCAGCATAACTTTATCATGATTCTTATGTCACCTCCAGATTCTCAAGAACAATGCCAAGTTCATCACATGCCTTTGTCTGGTTGTTTCAGTTCCTGTCCCTGACTATCACTGTCTATTCTCTTTTTATACATATATGTTTTGTACACTTTGGATAGTATTGGAGTTTGCTTATATCTGATCAGTGGATATCAAAATCTACACACCCCTGTCAAAATTGGGATGTTTTTGTGATGTGAAAAATGAAACCAACAAAAATCATGGCAGGTCTTTTTCTGTATTAATTAATTAATAAACTTCAATGTATTAATTATTGCAAGTTTGTGCAAGTTATTGTAAATTTTTTCCTTTTCTTTTTTCCCCACTAAAACATTTCTATTTCTTTTTCCCTTGAATTTTGTTGGTTGCTATATATTAAGTATGTTAAATGTAGGAAAAGATCTGACATGATTTATCTTTGTTAAATTTTTAATATAAAAAAAAACCTGTAATTTTAACAGGGGTGTATCATTGATGCTGTGTGTGCAGTATGGTATCTGGAGAGTTTTGACACTGTAGTCCACATAGTAGTATTTTTGGACTTTTTTACTGCAGCAATTCAGTAACAGTGTCCACCAAAAATTCAGTTTTTGTTCCAGTAGGTTTTCCTGTCAATGGAGTGATCGAAAGTTATTAAAACACTAAATGTTTTAATAAAACGTTTAATAGAATTTGTAACTATAGAATCCAATGATATTCATGAGTCAGTAAATTCATTGTGTAACTCAGGCAAATTTCCTGCCAATTAATGTGACTCATTCGTTCAGTCATCTGCAGTAATTAGTATCCTGGTCAGAGTCATAGTGGAGTCTGGAGTCTATCCTGGGAACACACAGGGTGCGAAACAGGAACACACCCCAGATCAGACGTCAGTCCATCACACGGCGCCAGTTGAAAATATAAAATTTACAGTACAGTGCAATTGTTGTAAACACAGATCTGTAATTTTGCATCGTTACTGTAGTCGTCATTTAAATTGCTGTGCTGTTGTATTTTTGTCTTCTGTAGTTATTATCAGATTTGTAGTTTGAAAGAAACAATGTCTAATCTAAAATGTTGCATTGTTGTCAATATACAAGTTTGGTTAGGTTTTAATGATAAAACCTGTTTATGGCGATGACTGCAATTCATTAGACCATTAGATCTTGAGCAGCAGATCTTGTCCAAAAGGCACCTATTCATGGATAATGACTCTTATACTATATAAAGGGAAAAGGGCAAATTTAGCACTGATATGTGGTTATGGTAGGACTAAGATAATGGATTGCTGTATGCAATTTATACTGTCTTGTGAAAAAGAGCTATATCACTAAACCAGACAAGCATGAAATAACACAAAACGCATAAGTAACATTAGGCTACAAATATATAACAACCTACGGTATCTGTCTAACTAATGTCACAGCACTCTTCCATAAGCAGGTCTGGATATACTCTAGCACACATATTGTAATATTACAGAACTGATCAGCTTTCACCATGTTTGTTTTACTGTATTGAACTGTAAGTATTGAAGCCAATGTTACATATATACAATATTTCTCACCCTTTGCTTGGTGTATAAGCAATAACTAGCAAGCAGAAGCAAAAAAGGAAATTTTCTCAGATCTTGGTGAGCAAAATTATGGGTTGACTTATGGGTAGTTATTCTGTGTAATGAGTAAATGCACAGCTGGTGCAACATGTGCACAAAAAGTTGTTAACATATAAAAAATTGTGTATGCAAGTTTTCACACACACACACACACACACACACACACACGCACACACATAGGGATGCATAAAATGACAAGAAAATATGACATGAAAATAAATGTGCCATTGCACATTTTGTTGGGTTTTGTTAGACAATTTATCAACCCCAGGGGACATGGCGGCTTGGTGGTTAGCATGTTTACCTTGCACTTCCGGGGATGGGGGTTTGAATCCTGCATCCACCCTGTGTGTGTGTGTGTGTGTGTGTGTGTGTGTGTGTGTGTGTGTGTGTAGTTTGCATGTTCTCCCAGTTTTGGGGGTTCCCTCTCGGTACTCTGGTTTCCTCCCCCAGTAAAAAGGCATGTACTGTAGGTTGACTGGTATTTCCAATTTCTCCACAGTGTGTGATTGTGCCCTGCGATGGGTTGGCACCCTGTCCAGGTCCCCTGCTTTGTGCCCTGAGTTCCCTGGGAGAGGCTCCAGGTGCCCCCATGAAAATGGATGGATTATCAATAACAATTGGCAAAGCAGTGGAAGTACAAAAATGTCTTGATAATATATTGAGAAAACATGAATAAAATGCACATTGTCAATGTTTAATATGTACATTTGGGCATATGTCAAAAATATATTCAATTAATATGAATGCATCTCTTTTAATAATGTCTTTTGCCATTGTGTCTTAAGAGAGTGGGGTTGCCAGGTGTGTATTACAAAAGTGTTTCAGTATAACTATCCCAAAAACAAGCACAAACCCAATACATAGGCTATGCCCCTTTCAAACCCTATACACAGGGTCACGGTGGTTTAAAATTAGGCTACTAGTTTGTTTATATTTTGGGAAACTATATTCGCTAGAAAATATTGTGGGCAAATGCATACAAAAAACAAGATCTACGCAAGTGGGATTAAAAAAAACAGTCCTGTGCACATCTTTACTTGAGACCAAGGAGTGATATAGCTGAGATTTAGTAACTATCAAAGCAAGAATTCAAAATCATGCTGACAGTGTAAACATTTCTACATCTGGGTTTTTTCCAGTGTTTTTCAGCATTGTCCAGCTTTTCTGGGGGCACAGGGGTAAGGACTTTTTACTTGTTTTGCTAAAATCAGATTTTTTTTTTCAGTTATCAGATTACTTTGCACATGAACACACTCAGGGATTTCATAGTCTGATGAACACTGAACGATGTTTCAACAATCATTACCTCACTACTCCATTAAAGGAATAATTTTTCGTTTATTTAAATGCAATGTTAATGTAAATGTAATGTGATTTCAGTGATATTCTCTGTGAGACGTTAGGCCACATTAAAGAATGATTGGATCTTATTATTTGCTGTAAACAAATTACACAGAAGAGCATGTAGGAGAGGAGCAGCCCCTAATGTCTTAAGAACTTCAAAAGGATGGGAGGATACCTTCTGGCTTTTTATAGGAAACTTTGATGTCTCCCTGTCCGATCAGTGTCTTGCTTATCTCTTTCATGTTACAGGCACAGTTGATTTGTTTTAGATAAACCAAGGTTACCATTAATGAAGTCAGACCTCCACCTCTAGAAAACAGAACACCTTGGATCACTGAACTTCCCAATGAGAGATGTTATATATAGAATGTGTACACACAGTGGGGTCCAAACGTCTGAGAGCCCTAATGAAAATGCTTCTATTTTGCATTCTTTACTAATTTAATGCAACAATTTTTATTGCAAATGATTTTATTGGCAATAACTTGAGTGAAAAGTAGAATCTTTTAAATATTTACATGAATTTAAGAGTTTCTTAGTATGTGGTATCTCCCATTTTTGCTTTAATGACAGCACAGCAGTGCACACGAGCTGGCATGGACTCCACAAGTTTGTGCAAAACGTTACGATCCATTTTAGACCAAATGCATCAGAGTGTCGTCTGAACACACGCTTCAACGGAAGAGATTAGACATGAGGAAAATCTGACCTTTTGTATAAAGCAGTTAACATGGTCAATATCACAAATTTGCTTACATATAAATAGGGATCCAGAAATAGTGCCGAATCTTTGTTTTAAATATTTCAAAATTCTAAAAACCTTCTGTTTATTTCCCATTTTAAATGGAAAAAAATAGTGAAGTGGTCTGCATGGATATAGAATGACTTTTTCTGTCATAATCCTTGTAATTATTATTTTATATTTAGAGAATAGATTGATTGCTCTGCAAGAAAGAAGTTAATGATGGTGAGGTTTTTGGTCCAATTTGATTACCTTGTTGAACTTCTGCCAGCATGGTGCCATAACACAAGTCTGCTAAATGGCTGGTCTGCTACAGACATTACTAATGTACTTCTAACTGCAATCTTTCGTTTCTTCAGCAGAATATTAAATATTCAATAACAGAGTGCAGAGACAAAGTGCACTAATGCATGTGATACTAATTTAAGTTCCTTTCTTAATAGTGATATTTTTAGAGCTTGTACTTCCCACACGCCCTTACTGAACTAGTATTCTTGCATGACTTTTTATATATCAGACTCTAATAAAAGTTATCATTAAAATTGCCAAATAATTTCTAAATATTGTGTTACAGCAAAGTAGTCTGTTTCCTATAGTGTCTCCAGGTTTTAAGCCTATACTACAGTGACTGGCAGTCTTTTCTTAATATGCAAACAAACACCATGAACATTAGTGAATGAGAAGTTCCAAACTGTGCAGCTTTCAGAAAAATGTATGAAATATTCTTTCCCAAAATGGAAATGAACACTATTTGCTGAGTGAATGAACATAACACTTATTTAAAATATTATTTGCCAAGTCATTTTTAAGCTTTATGTTCTTGATTGTCAGTATATTTTGGTCAAATGGAAATGCATTAGATTCTCAACAAGAAAAAAGCTTGGAGAAGAGATGAGAAATTAAATGATAGAGCAAGGGTCATGTTGAATACTCGCTCTGACAGATCGAGTGAATTCAGTAGTTTCGAATGTAGAACTGTGCAAATATCTAATACACAAACATTTAAAAGGTTTATTAATGACATTTATTTTTATTCATTCATTCCTCTTCACTAACCACTGTAAGATCAGGTTTGCAGTGTTAATGAAATGCTTCCTTGACCTTGGAAAAAATATTATAGAAGAGTTAAAGTGTGTATAATGGCTCGGTAATCATATGCACTGTAATGTCCTCAGTATGCATCTGTTTTCTTCGGTCCTCCATTTTCTGCACTTCAGCCGACCTGGCTTACAAGGTTACTGTCCTTTCTTCACCCACTATATCCTGCTTAACCTTTGATAATGGTCAAAACTAGGTCTAAGGGGGCTGCAGAATTGTAAATAGCATATGATTTTCTTTAGCTTGCTGCAGCATTATCAGATGTTAAGATATTCAGTTTTACTGGAAATAGACTCTTGGAATTATTGGCATGTTGTGTTGAAACCTAGTGATCTTCATGTGTCCTTGAAGTGAGGGGCAAATTTCAAATGAACTCCACAGCAGTAAAATCTGCCTTAATGGAGACTCGCTGCGTCATTCTAGAGCTGTATGACACCAGTTAAAAGTTGTGTAACAGTGGTTAATGAAGCCATCACATTTTACTAATCTAACAACAGTACCCGTCTGGAATCAGAGCACTGGGGTGATTCTCTCGGGTTGTTAGGAGTTCAATAACACCAGCCTGCTAAACGGCTGGTCTGCTATAGACTTTTAATGTACTTCTAATTAAGATCAATCTTCTGTTTCTCCTGCAGAACTTATGCATATTCTTGCAAAGTGATCAAAATATCTTTTCATTATAAACTCTCAGAAGATTGTGCACAAGGGAGAGATGAGACAGAGGAAGAATGTTATCAGTAATGGTTGGATAACTCCCTTAGTCACCGATATCAATCCTGATTAAATGTTTAGTCCCTCTGTACTCCAGTCATAACTGACCTCAGTGCTGTCTGGTGTCTGTAGACTTTGTATTGGGCTTGCGAACGATAGTTTGCAAAGACACTGCCAGCCCCTAGTGAAACTGGAATTACACTAACCAAATGATGTGTGGAATCTTCAGTTCTTGCAAGGTTTATTCAGGCCATTAATTCCCAGAGAAACGAACAGTTACTCATGCATTAAGGGTCTAATCCTGTTAGCTGTGAACTGAAGTGCTCTTGATATGCATTGCTATGCTGCTATGTAATTGGTCTTCCTGATAATGTGGAATCAGTTATTTTTCCTGATAATGAACACTGGTCGTGAGGTGGGAATAATTCCTGGATAGGACACCAGTCCTTCACAGGGATCCATGCACACACATATTCAGACACTCACTCACACCTACAGGAAATGTCTTTTAGCCAATCCACCTACTGGCATGTTTTTGGGAGGTGCAGGGAAACCAGAGAACCTGCAGGAAACCCACATAGTCACGGGGAGAACATGCACAGAAACTCCAAACAGGCAGTAACCCGAGCTCAGGACTGAACCAGGGATCCCGGAGCAATGCTGCAGCGCTACTTGCGGTTGTTTAACTGTGTGCCATATTTTTTATAAATATTTTTTCCAATAGATTTGTCTGAATTCATACACTGCAAAAACAATTTAGCAAGTGAAAATATCTTGAATATAATAAAATCTAATATTTCCTGTTATAAGATTACAGTAAACTAAATATAAGATTATTAAAGATTATTAATTTCAAGCTTTAAATTTTCTTATTCTATTGGTGGATGATTTGGCTTCTTTTTCAAAAATAAATACTTAAAATTAGCCAAATGATCTGCCAATAGAACAAGACTATTTCAAGCTTGAAATTAGTAGAAAATGTCTAGACATAGGTTTAATAATATTATATTTAGTTTATTGTAATCTTATCATAGGAAATACTAGATACATTTGATTAGATGTATTCAGATATTTTCCACTTGATGTCATTTTTATAGTGTGCACTGTTTGACAGATGATCTTAAGAAATGACCTGGACAGATATGATGCTGGGTTTTTTTTCTTCAGATAAAAATTGTATTATAGGTTTAACTATAAACACAGGTCAAGCTGGTAGACTATCTTTGCCAGTTATTAAGCTGTTTCCATCTTCCTAATGACTTGTTTAAACTGATCAATAAACATTTGAGATTTAATTGCCTTACTGTTGTATTAATTCCTAAGAACAGCTTGCCTATTATGTTTCATTAGTAGCACAAATTTAGAAAGTGTTTGTGCTTTCCAGCTTCACCAGCTCAGTGCGTTTGTCAGCAGGCAGCTGCTCAGACCAACCTGGATTTTTCAGCAGGGAAATACACTATATGGCCAAAAGTATGTGGACACCTGACCATCACACCTTTATGTGGTTCTTCCCCAAACTGTTGCCACAAAGTACACAATTGTATAGGATGCCTCTGTATGGTCTAGCATTACAATTTCCCTTCACTGGAACTAAGAGACTCAAACCTGTTCCAGTATGACAATGTGCACAAAGCGAGCTCCATGAAGACATGGTGTGTGAAGGTTGGAGTGGAAGAACTCGAGTGTCCTGCACAGAGCCCTGACCTCAACCCCACTGAACACCTTTGGGATGAACTGGAACACCGACTGAACCCCAGACCTCCTCACCAACATCAGTGTCTGATCTCACTAATGCTCTTGTAGCTGAATGATCACAAATCCCCACAGCCACGCTCCAAAATCTAGTGGAAAGCCTTCCCAGAAGAGTGGAGCTTATTATAACAGCAAAGGAGGAATAAATGTGGAATGAGATGTTCAGTATGCACATATGGGTTTGATGGTCAGGGGTGCACATACTTTTGGCCATATAGTGCATTTACAGTTGTGTATCATTTGTGTTAGTGTTAATTTGTTATTCTAGCAGCACATCAGGCTTGTGCAGCTGCGTGCAGAAGAGAGAGAGAGAGAGAGAGAGAGGGAGAGAGAGAGAGAGCTCGCGCGCGCTCGGACGTTTCTCGTCTAGCGTCACTCCATCTGCGGCGTCGCGCGCTGACGGGTTTCTCCTCCTATCCTGCATCCGTTTCTGCTGCACGACTTCTCGCCTTGGAAACACACATCTGCACTCACCTTGTCTTGTCACTCGAAGCGGAAAACATAGACAGGATTTTCTGCTGCTGCTGCTTGGAAAAGGTAAGCACGGAGCGCGTGCGTTTGAAAATGTCTACACGTTATCATCCACCTTCAATGCTTTCAGTGACAAAACCCTGTTAAATGCATTTCCTTACTGAGATCAATAAATGTAGCATTTAAAGCCTTTAAAATGGCCTTTAAACCAGGACCTATCTGCATGATTAATTCCTGCAATAATTAAACAAAATCAATAAAGGACACACCATGGTTTTGTGTGAAGGGGCCACTGGTAGCTATTTACACCTAGATGGACCTTGAAGGTATTGCTAATGTTTTTATTCTGTCAATATGCGCTTCATATTTTCCCCTCTCATATCATGCACTTTATCAGTTTGCTGCGCGTGAGATTGGAGTCCAGGGTTAATCCTAATGAGAAGCAAAGTTCCTCTGCAGACTGCTGGGTGTCAGAGATTTCAGCATCTCAGAAGGCTCTATTACAGTCTGCTGAAAGTGCAGGGAACTTAGACCCTCAAGGTCATCCCAGAAAGAAGAGAAATAATGGATGCAGGTCCACAATGCGCCTGCTCCAGTACAGCAGATCCTCTTTCAGTTATATCCAAGTATATAGTCTATAGGCTCATCTGCATCCAGAGTTAATGCTGCACAATAATGACAACATAGTGCATCGCAGTCATACAGCTCCATGTAGAGATTAAGACGTAATGTATTAAACACCTTTGGATGTGGCATGGGTCTTCCTTTTTCACCAGATTTGTCACATATACAGTTTTGGATCAAAAAGTCATTATTTAAAAAGAAACCCCCCATAAACTCTCATAAAAAAAAACCAAATCATCTGAGACAGGTCAGGATGTGTGTTCCAGCCCTCTTCAATATCAGCCAACAGCGCAATAACTATTAACAAGAATATATTGTGTAGCACAAAGCCTGGCTTCATGTATATGGAAAAGCTCGTGATGAGAGCTTCACACGGCTTGTCATTAGCTTCTAAAGCCTGGTCAGCATTGGACTATTTAATAACCTCATATCCAATAAACACCATAAGTGCTGTTTAAATGATAATGATTATGATAATTGTTTCAGAAGTGGTAATAAGATAATGAATGTACTGCTGAGTACAATTATTAGTCATGAGCTAGTTGTGAATGTGGACAGGACTGGAGCTGGATGTGCTCTGCTCTGCCCTCAATAACAGCCTGTTTTTCTCTCTGTGTGTAATTGAAAAAGATCAATTTAATGTAGCTGCATTAAAGCAGCATTGCCTGAAAAGCCAAAATCATTCATACAGATCGATTCAACCTGGTCTGCTTGTATAGGGAAAGGCTTCTCGCTGGGTTTTCTTTTGTTGTTGCTGTTGTTGTTGAGCTTGAAGCATTCATAACAGTGATATGGACTAAATAGAAAATAGCCAGGAGGTGATAGTTGCTTGTTTATGACTCTTGTGTTCAATTCTACCACTAAACTGATAATCGTTGAAGCTCATAAACTACACATCATACACTTTTTTTCTGTAGGGATATCTCATTTCTCCCTGAATAAGACCTGATATAGTATAAAAAACACATCCTTTTGAATGTAAGGAGCATTCTGAATGTAGAAGATCGGCCACGGTAGGATGGAGTGGCTGATGCACATTTTCTGCAAATGCTCTGCACTCAAAAGAGAAACCTAATCAACAGAAAATCTTGCTTATGCTTTACAACATGTCTGCATGCTGTTTCTACAGAATGGCTGATGCGGTATGAAAAATTTATGTAACAATAACCACAAAAATCAATATCAGTCTATCATGCTATCTGTTTAGGTCTTGTAACTACGTCTGTAGCATGATCCAATAGATATATCACACCTGGTAATGACATTTTTGTGATTTTTGTTATTTTAAAGAAGTATATATAATGTTAACAATATAACTATTTTGAATTGTCCTTATCAATTGTATCACATTGTACTGCAAAAACACTCTGATAAACATTGACTTGCCAGGACTATAATCTATAAAATGTTTGAATCAATTGGGATGTTGGTCTATTTAAAGAAACAACCCAGTTTTATATGTTAAGTCTGGAATTTGTTTATAATTACACTTACTACATTCCATAGAGAACCAATCTGTGCTGCTTTTTCCCTGATTCAGAGCCCATGAGGGTACTGTAAATACCCTACAGTGACATCTGCTGTGTCACATAAAAATGCTTGGGGCAAGCTGGAGGATGTGAAGAGAAATAATCTCAAAAGCCCTCGGTTCCTGCATTAGCACCTTGTTTGATGTAGAGCCATTTTGTCATCATGATGCAGCATAGGCTTTTTTTTTTTGTGGATGTGATGTGTTCTTCAGCCATGACCTCTGACCACGGCTTGCTCGAAATGTTCACGGTTCCAAGAGCAGTGCAGCGTGGGTGGTGAGGTGAGATCTGCAGTGGAAGGCAAATCCTATTCTTCATCCACCTCCACACAAGGAAAACACATGAACAAAAAATGTTGTTAAACCCTCTTTTTCTTTGGAAATGAAATACCACTTGTGAGAAATTTAATTATGGTTTGTATTTATTACCCAAATTCAAAGATGACTATGATCTCTGTCTCTGTTTGTTTGCTTATTAATTGTAACAGTGCCTCTTTATAATTTTGTAAATGACATCAGTCTGCTTACTGAACAATCCTCCAGGAAACACTGCAATATCTGTGTGTGTATTCACATGTGTTCGTCTGTGACGGAGGCGCTGAAGCAGGTTCAGAACAGCTGCATGCCATACAGATAAACAGTGGCAAGTTGGTTGAAATAACATCACCCCTCTGAAACGGACAGGCACAGTGGGGAAGATGGCAGCAAATTCTGGGATCTGAATGGATTTGGCTTCGATTCTGATGTGGTTTTTCGAGAAGCCATCTGCCCTGTTATTCCATCAAACCTCCACAGAGTTTTCTGGAAGGCTCTCTCTCTTTTCTAAACTGTTATGCAAGCTATGCAAGTCTAATTTTCTCGGCCCATGCATACGCCTGTGTGTTTACCAGAATACATTGTATGCAACATTGTTCCCTGTGGTCGTATTAGGTATTGTAATTTGCCCATCACTTTTGATTGCTCATTCTGTTTTTTGTTACGGCTCTTTTGTCTGGTTAATTACTGATATCATCCCCACTGACTGGCTGTATTCATGATACAGTAGCTATAATATGCACCAAATATCATGATACAGCCTTTGTACTGGGCCTCAAATGTTTATTAATATCAGTATATTTGGCGCAATTTGACTCGTATCAAGGTATGGCACCTTCCGTATTTAAAACACACACAGATGATAGTGTTGTTAACATAGTAACATGCAAGATTACAATATACTATATAACTGATTATCAGCACATGTGTGTCTCCTAACTGCGGTTATTCAAAATGATTGTGTAATCAAATTGCTGCACCATCATATTTCAATGAATTTTTTTCTCTTTCTCAAGGGTTTTTTCAAAGACACAACACATGATGTAGTATATACACTCACTGGCCACTTTAATAGGAACACTACTACCCCTGTGCATTCATGCAGTTATCCAATCAGCCAATCATGTGGCAGCAGCGCAGTGCATATAATCATGCAGATACAGGTCAAGAGCTTTGGGTTCCTCTCAAGTCAGCAAGAATAGTGGGCACAGGCTCACCCAAACTGGACAAAGAATAGGTTCTGCCCACAGGACTGCCAGACACTGGATGTTTGTTTTTCACACAATTCTGTGTAAACTCTAGAGACTGTTGTGTGTGAAAATCCCAGGAGATCAGCAGTTTCTGAAATATTCAAACCAGCCCATCTGGCACCAACAGCCTTTTTCTTTTTTATATTATAAATTATTATATATATATATATATATATATATATATACACACACACACACACACACACACACTCGCCGTCCACTTTAATAGGAACACCTGTAAACCTGCCCATGCAGTTATCCAACCAGCCAATCATGTGTATTTCAGAAACTGCTGAGCTTTTGGGATTTTCAGTGGTGCAAAAAACAAAAAACATCCTGTGAGCAGAGGGTCTGCATGCTAAAACACCTTGTCGATGAGAGAGATCAGAGGAGAATGAACAGACTGGTCTGAGCTGACAAGAAGTCTGTAGTAACTTTCTGCTCACCATGGTTGTAAAGAGTGATTATTTGAGTTATTACAAACTTCCAGTCAGCTCAGACCAGTCTGCTCATTCTCCTCTGATCTCTTTCATCTGCAAGGTGTTTTAGCCTGCAGCCTGCAGAATATATATATATATATATATATATATATATATATATATATATATATATATATATATATATATAGAGAGAGAGAGAGAGAGAGAGAGAGAGAGAGAGAGAGAGAGAGAGAGAGAGAGAGAGAGAGATAAAAAGAATTTAACTAATTTGGGTAAAGGCCAAATTAGTTTTAGGTGAGAACTTTTGTTTATCTATCTTATCTAGTCGCATATTGTGCATATTGTGTGTTGGAAACTGAAGACGCATTCATATTTTGTATATATTATATATTTTTGTAACTCTACGTTTAAAAAATGTTTTTGTATTTGAGCATATGCACCTTTTCTGCATCAATTACTTAATTGGCCAACTTCGTAATTGTGATAAATTATAGACAGATGTGATCTGTTCATCTTTCTCTGGCCTGTCTCCTACAGAGACACCATGGGGAAACAGAACAGCAAGCTGACCCCTGAGGTGCTGGATGACCTGGTAAAGAACACAGAGTTTAATGAGCATGAGCTAAAGCAATGGTACAAAGGCTTCCTAAAGGACTGCCCCAGCGGCCGCCTCAACCTCGAGGAGTTCCAGCAGCTATATGTGAAGGTGAGCATTACTTAGCATTTTCTCACATTGTTTGGGTGGGTGCTTTGCCACATGTCTGTGGAACTTCTAGACAGATGTTAATGAAGCCTTAACATAAAGTGTGTAAAACTACAGGACGTATGATTTTTTTTATTTCGCCCTCTCTGGCAGAATAATGATATTGGGGTCTACATGAACATTTCCTAACATGGGTTTTGCTGCGTCATTCTGTGTCCCAAACCACACAATGCACACTAAGTAGCATGGCTAAATAGTAATGACAACAATGGCGTAGTGACAGTGAGTCCTATTTAGCATGGCAGAATGCAGTTGGTATTTGCAAGCGTAGGCGACTCATGATTGTTGAGTATTACAGAAGCTTTATTGTGCACATCAGTGTGACTGTCACAGTTACTGAGTACCAGATGAAAGAGGAAAAACCACTCAATAAGAGTCTTTTAGCTACCGTTAGCTTCACTGTGACTGTCTTCTGTAAGTAAACTAAATCATTTCTCGACATGGGTTACAATTCAAACTCCACAAGGATGAAAAGTTGTGTCCTATAATCTATCATTCACTACACAACATTACTCAAACAAACAACCAAAAAAAACTATGAACTGTAGCATTAAGTTCAGGCATGTTTTGGATTTTCATACATTTAGCAGCTAACATTTTCTGAGACACTATCAGAAATGTATCAAACTCTGCCTCATAGGGTGCAAATGCACGTCACACACTGCGTCTCAGCAAGCGAAACTATCTCAAATACAGGTAAATTTATCTAGTACTTCCTGTTATACATTTACAATTAACCAAATACGTGATTATTAAACATATTTCTAGACATTTTACTCATTTCAGGCAAAGTTTTTAAATAATTTTAAGCATTAATTTCTAAAAAGAGGTAAAATCTATCTGCCAGTAGAAGAAGAAAATTTAATGCTTGAGTTAAAGCATCTAAAAACAGGCTGAATAATCTTATATTTGATGTATAATAATCTCATAATAAGAATATTAGATAAATTTTCACTTTTTATGATATAATCACTAGAGAAGGTAGTGTATATTTAAAACATATTTACGGTACATAATCGGATCTCAGGACCACCTTTACAAATATTGTTACATTTGTAAATTTGACAGTGACTTTTACCATTACGTTATACTGTTGACTGTAAACATAACTACATTTTTATAGCACATTTACACAGTTTTTACACTCCATGTAACTGCATTATATTAATAAGACACACGAGGAGTTCCTGACATAGTGGAGACCATTATGTAGCCTGCAGGATTAAAATGACAAAAAATTATAATCACAAAAATTCGTGTAAATACAGTTCCTGAGGAAAGTCTTGGAACAGCGAGGCCAATTCTGTTATTTTTGCTATACACTAAATACATTTGCATTTACTTTAATTTATTTTAAGACTATATCGACTCTTTTAGCCATGTTGCTTAACACATCTAGATGTAAATGTCAGGAAGTGAAAGCTGAAATTCTGATCTATCGTCCTATAGATCTCAAAGCCAAATGTGTTCAGTGTATAGCAAAAACAAAAGAATTGATCTTGCCTATAGTTTTAAAGGGACTGTATATTTCACACCTGGACTAAATGATCACTTCAACCATCTGCACTGTTTTGAGCCACTCTGCTTGCCAGATCAGCTTTGCGCACAAAGGAATTTAGTCTGCTGGTCACTAACCCTTTTAGCAATTGTCTGATGTGTTTCCCAGCAACAGTGTATCAGACAGATGGTTTTATTAAAATCCAGAGGCAAAGATAGTGAGAAAATGGATGACCTTGTATTATCAGGGTGGTGTGGGGCTGGGAAAAGTGTGCATGTGTGAGAGAGAGAGAGAGAGACAGACAGAGTGCGTGTGTGTGTGAGTGAGAGAGAGAGAGAGAGAGAGAGAGAGAGAGAGAAAGACAGACAGACAGACAGAGTGTGTGTGTGTGTGTGTGTGTGTGAGAGAGAGAGAGAGAGAGAGACTTGTTCCAGGAATGATTCACTCAGCCTTCCTATCACAGCTTTTTGACATGCACACTTCATGCAGGACTGTAACTGTAACCTTACAACAGGAAATACGAGCTAAATTTAACTATATTCACAATATTTTAACTTGATGTGATTTGCAGTGAATATTTTCTTATAAACTTTCATTCTTTGCGACATCTTTGCATTTTGTGCAAAAAATATTTGATATTGCACACACCAAGTAGTGAGAAAAGCACACATTTTACAGAAATGACTACAGCTACACTCACACAAACACACACAAACACACACACACACACACGTTTGTGTCCATTTGAATCTGTGTGAGGACCATTAGCTGACATAATTATTAATGCAATCTAATCCTAACCTTAAATTCAGTAACTAAAAGTAAAGCTCTTGCCTCTTTAAGGTTTTTTTTTTTTGTTGTTGTTGTTTTTTAAATAAAAGATGCAGTACAAGCCAAGTTTCCTCACAAGATCAAAACTGTCAGATATTCCAGACATTTGTTCCCCACCAAGATATAAAAATCTCTCTCTCTCTCTCTCTCGCACACACACACACACACACACACACACAAGTTCTTTTCCACATCTTATACATTGTTCTATGAATAGAGTGCTATTCTGAAGTATCCTGACCCACCACTTCTTTTTTTCATGGTCAGTTTTGTTGACCTGAAAAGAAATAGATTCTGTGTGTTCATATCTATGGATGTTTTGTTCTGCTAGCTGTATTTTTGCTGCATGGTGCATGCTACATATAATGCCACTATGCTATTTGAATAAGATTGATCTATAATAAATGATTTTATATCAATATAAACTCACCCAGGTCATGAAACTTCTCCTTTTCTCAGCAAACACCATCAGACTTGCAAGTCACATGGTATTAGGTGGAAAATTCATTAGGTTATTGAGAATACAGAGACTTTCAGAGTTTAGAGAATCCCCACATATACAATGATCTTATTCAAATAGCATAGTGGTAAAGGTTGGTTAAATTCTGTTAATGCTTCCAGGTAGTACATCCAAGCATATTTAATATCACTAGTCAATTGTCACTAGGATATTTTTATTACTATTGAAGAATAAAATGAATCCGCAGGTCATCTGGCAGGTGGAATACATCTACAGATATTAAGTGCTGCTCAGCTCTGGGCAGACTTTCCCTCCTACTGTCAAATGGAATTATAAATGTCCGAAATACTCCGAGTTATTGTAGTTATAGAATGATATGCCCTTGCATTCATGCATGTCAGTGAACTCAAAGTCACACAGAGTTGTTCCTGTAGAAGGAGAATAAATTTCTTCTCTGGGGTCAATAAAAGTTTGTCTAGACTAACATCCTGTCCCTGGTGCTCTCTACGAGCCGGCCATAATTCAATAAAAGGGCTTTGTATAAAATTTTGAGCTTCCCTAATGTTTTCCTATTGCATTTTTTTTTTTATTCAGAGATGACTCAAATACAACCCAAATACAATCAGAACATTTTGATTGTCTTAGCTGCTTAGGGATTTCAATTACAATACATTCGATTTGTTCTTCAGGAAATTTTACCCATGGTTTTGGTCTTGTCCTGTTACACTGGCATTAAAAGAGGTTGTTAAATATTTCTGTAAAATAAAGTGCAGAGGTATGCAGAAGCAGACGGTTATATAGTTTTGAAAAGGTGAAAGGGTAATGCTGTAGTCCTTGAAAAAATCCCATTGCTGTGATGCAGTCAATAACAAGCCTGTCACTGACGCAGAACAACACTTCACAGCACATGATGGCAAGGTTGAAGGCGTATATTGGGTGGCTGACCCTGGCCGGGTCTGTGTGATGTGCTCTCATGCAATGGAGCTTGGGTAAAAAAAAACAAACCATGGATGACTGCTCTGATTAGCTTGTGGTAGCACAGCAACCCTGACGCCTGTCTGTTCAATGTTACCCCAAGGTCTTCCCTTTGCCAGTGATCTATGGACTAGCTGGGCCTGAAAACATCGCTCAGATGGAGGCTTTTGATTTACTGGACACGTGATAGGGAACTAGAGAGTTTACAATTAACACCGTTGTACAGTGTGCATTGTGTATATGGACTGCACAATATATTGTATGTTACAGTTTTTACAATTTATCATAAACATATTTTTTTAAACAAAATGCATTTAATGAACATGCATTTCTGTTTTTTTTTTTTTTTCTTCGAAACACATTAAGTTAAAAATCAAATGGATAATATACAATGATCAGCCATAACATTAAAACCATCTGCCTAATATTGTGTAGGTTCCCCTAGTGCTGCCAAAACAGCTCTGACCCGTCGAGGCATGGACTCCACCAGAAGGTGTTCACTGTGTACTAAACCTAGCAATCAGTGTTTTTTTTTTTTAAATAGTGTATTTGTCACAGCGGTTATGTAACTGAATGTCAGAAAAGAAAGCTTTTCAGATTCTGCTTAGTAACTTCTTGCTTGGTGTCTCAGGAGACAACACTCACATGGAAATTACTTATTTGCTGGATATGTGATAGGCTGCAGACATCATTACCTGTTTGTGGACTGTGTGTTATACCCAGTGAAGAGAAAGGAGTAAAACACCACAAAGCATGCTGTTATAGAAAAATAATGACGTGATGCTGTTAGCACCCTGAGCATTACTTTCCTATGTCCTCTTACACCACAGCAATTTACCAACCATTACATTTTGTATTAATTAAAGAACGACACATACTTTTTATGTGTTTATCGTTACAGTTAATGTTGTGGAACATCCATGAGACAAGTTAGTTCCTGTTCTCACTTACGTTATATCAGCTCTAAACTTTCCTCACCAGTTTCTCTGTTTTTCTTTCTTGTGACGTTTAAGTTAGTGCTGACATTGGAGTCTCCTTCCAAAAATGTTACATAAACGTCTCCTCACAGAATACTGACATGTCAACAATAACAGAGGTGTTTTAAATGCATTAATGTGGAGCGTCCGCTATGCAAGTCCTTGTGTAAGGTGTTACTATAGAAACGATAACATTAGAACGAGTACATTAAGATAAACCTTGCGGCTGGAATTACTGCCCGAGCTGCTGTAACAGAAATTTAGAATAATGTTATGACATGCTAGCAAACAGTGACGGCTTTGATTTACATGCTTCATGTCACCTGATTAACTATAGGACATTAATGTGGATCTCACTAGAGGTTAATTGAGAAAAATGTCTACAAAACTCTTTGAAGGCAGCAATTTGGTCAGTCAGTTTTTTTTTTTTAAATGAATGCCAGTGATTCAGTTTAAAAGAAGAACATGGCCATGATGATATAAAGTATATCCATGACATTTGAATCAAATATTCAGTGCCAAAAAAAAAGCTCATTTGTTTGTGGACTGTTTGCCTGGATGAAGTTGGATTAGAAGATGATGTGTGAAATTAAAAAAACAAAACAAACTACAAGCCTTTTTGATTGTTAACTGGGTTTGTGATTGCTCCATGTTTCCATCTTATCCATTTATCAATCAACCTCTTTGTTTCTGACTCAGTCCTTGTGTGTGTTTGTGCTGTAAATCTATGCTGTGTATTCAGTAGGTGAGAATGCAAGAGGCGTGACTGAGACTCAGACCTGGACAAATTGCGTCAAACGGTTGATTGGAAGTTAATCGGCATCGTGGCGTAGGGGGTAGTGTTGCCTTCTCGCAGCTCCAGAGTGCCTGGTTTGATACTGTGCTTGGTTTCTAAAGCGTGAATGCATTAAACTGTGCCCTAGGTGTGAATCTGTGTTTATTTACAGTACGATGCCCTGAGGTCAGGCCTGGACTTATGCATGTGCCCCAGGGTAGAAGGGGCCTCCAGATTAATCAAAAGCTATGGACAAAATATTCAGGTTTCCGGTCCAGCAATTGGAATATTTTCAAAGAATGTTTGCTGCTGGCTCACCCACCTTCAATACATTGTTGAAATAGGTGGTTTGATTTGTTCAGTTTGGTCATATTTTGTACATGGGTCATAACTGGCGTTTGTTGATTGGCTTAGATTTTGACAATGGGAGGGAATGCAGCTGGGTTTTTGATATTAGTTAGCTAATTGTCTCAGAAGGTGGACTTCTTAAAGGTAACACCTACCTTTGTATTTTATTTAAGTGATTTCGTTTGGACTTGCATTGTCATGGCTTTGTATGTTAACAATCCATAGTGAGAATGTGGAGCTATAAAAATCCAAACTGCTCCAACTAACTACTGCACACACAGACCAACCGATTAGCTGATTTTTTTTAGTTGAATATAATAAGACCGTATCAGGAGTAGCTCCAAAACTAGTTGTACAACACCCACTAGTTGGGCATATTTATTCTCATATTTGTAATGAACATGCAATAGATTTTATAATAATTATACTGAATAATTGACACAGAGAAACAGAAAAATGGTAATTGGATACATTTAATGTATGAGTAGTTGCTGTTATATTATAAATTGTCTGATAAGCTCCATAATCACCATAATTCTGGACAATCTCTAGATTATACTTTGGACACTTTAATTCTTTCTTTTTCTTTCATGCTTTCTGAATCTCTTGTGTTTTGGTTACTTGGTCAAAAGTGCTGCAGTCATAACCCGGGTCTTATTCATTCATTCATTCATTCATGGAGCAGTTGGAGCTTCATGTCTTGGTGTATGTATAGGGCCTCTACCCACCCAGTGTTCCAGGATCTGGACTCTGACCAGCATAAAACTCTTACTTACTGAAGATGAACGAATGAAATATTCAGTGTTATGAAAGCTGAGTTTCACATGTAACCTGAAGTCATGTAGGTAAAGTATTAGAAAGGTTGTTAAAGGACAGCTTGTTCTCTGTTTTAGAAATCTCAGAAATGAACTTGAGTCATTAATATTGTGTAGACCCTGGCAAGCAGGAGAAAGTGTGCACACGTCATCCCTCAGTGCTCGACAAACAGACGTGCTCCCACATGCTTGCTGTCCAGCCTTGCACTCGCCCACGCTCTCTCTTTTGTGTATGTGTGTGTGTGTGTATACAGTCATGTGAAAAAATTAGGACACCCCATGAAAGCCTGTGTTTTTTTTTTAACGTAGTTAAACATATGGACATTTGATCTTCATTTTAACAATATTGGGAGATTCAAGTTATATAACAAAACAAATAAAACCAAAGAAAAGTCTTTTTAAAATGATCTGTAAAATGTAATTTAAAATAAATCTAATTTCTTGTGAGGAAAAAGTAAGGACACCCCCACATTTATTTGTACTTAAAATGGCTAAAATTACCTACAGGTGTATCATATCAGGTGCAAATGATTAGAACATCGTTACAGAGCATTTTGAAGGAGGCTTGCCTTATTTAAACCTCAGACGTTTAGATTGGTTTGCTCTTAATTGTTGAAGTGAGAGGTATCACCATGGTGAGATCCAAAGAGCTTTCTGAGGCCTTCAGAAAGAAGATTGTTCATGCTTATGAGTCTGGTAAGGGATATAAAAAGATCTCAAAAGAATTTGTAACCAGCCATTCCACTGTCCGGAAAATCATTTACAAGTGGAGAACATTTAAAACAACTGCTAACATAGCCAGGTCAGGCCGTCCAAGCAAATTCCCCCCAAGAGCAGACCGCAAGATGCTTAAAGAAGTCTCCAAAAACCCTAAAATATCATCACGGGACCTTGCTACAGTTGATGTCAAAGTGCATGAATGTACAATCAGAAAGAGATTGCACAACTTTAATTATCATTGGAGGTGTGCAAGGAGAAAACCTTTACTGCCTAAGAAAAACATGAGGGCAAGACTGAAGTTTGCCAAAGAACACATAGACAAAGGCCAAGACTTCTGGAATAATGTGCTTTGGGCAGATGAGTCGAAAATTGAATTATTTGGACACCATAACAGAGGGCATGTTTGGTGTAAACCAAATACAGCATTTCAGAAAAAGAACCTCATACCAGCTGTGAAACATGGAGGTGGAAGTGGTTTGGGGATGCTTTGCTGCAGCAGGACCTGGCCAGCTCACCATCACAGAATCCACTATGAATTCTACAGTGTATCAGAAGGTGCTTGAGGAACATGTGAGACCATCTGTCAAAAAATTGAAGCTGAAGCGGAACTGGACCTTGCAACATGACAATGACCCAAAACATGCCAGTAAATCCACCAAGGACTGGCTGAAAAGTAAAAAATGGAGAGCTCTGGAATGGCCAAGTCAAAATCCAGATCTAAATCCTATTGAGATCCTGTGGAGTGATTTGAAACGGACTGTGCATGCAAGAAACCTCTCAAACATCACACAGCTGAAAGAATTCTGCATTGAGGAGTGGGGGAAACTTTCTTCCAGTCGATGTCAGAAACTGGTAGATGGATACAGGAAACGTCTCATTGAGGATGACATCACTGTCATCTACAGGTACAAATTAAAACAAGATCAGAAATTGACATGTTGACATTTCTTAATAAAGAACTGAATATTTAATGGGGTGTCCTAATTTATTCACATGACTGTGTATATATATATATATATATATATATATATATTTATATTTGATTTTTGAAGTTTTAATTTTCACTTCTCAGGCCAGAAAATAAATACATCTAAGTTAAACTCTCCCAATTTACCTGAATTCACCCTATCTGATGTAAATGTAATGTAAACTTGGTTTAAACCCCCAAAATAACTGAACGCAATTATGTGTATAATTAATATTATACATGATAATTTAGTAATTTCACTTCTAATCTATGATTCCCAGTGAATTTTACATTCTGAATTATTATTGCTGGATTGTTCAAGATCTATGTATTCTTAGATATGCATACATGACCTCCTAAAATGGTTTTAATTTAATTTTGTTATTTCACAAATAAAAATATATAATTGCTGAATATGGTGAAGCTTTAAGAAGATAATTGTTAACATGTATGGAAGGAGTCTCCAGTGTCAGCCCTTTGTAATAGTCAGTAAGGTTTCTGTCTTTGCACTTTGCATTTTGTGGTTTCTCAGTAATACAACCTTTTTTTTTTTTTTATTAACTTCAAGAGAGAGGGAAAAAAAGAGTCTGGTGAGGGAATGTCTGCTTATAGCTGCTATAACACAAGAGATAACAGGAACTATCTTGTTTTGTGGATGTTCCACAACATTAAATGTAACTCTAAAAAAGTGATAAAAAGTGTAATTCTTTAATTGTTGAGGGTTGCTGTGGGTTTCCTGTTGGGCTGCATCACACCACCCCACTATTGATTATTTTCAGTTGACAGCATGCCCTGACCTGTTTTACCCTTTACATATTTGGGCATAGACACCAAAATGTATTTAACACAAGCCAGTTTGGAAGGAACAGGCTGCAGGGGGTTACATAATGGCATTTGGAGCCATCGCAGCAGATGGAAGGATGTACCAACTGGACACAATTACCCCTGCAGGCACCTGGCCCAGCTCACTCAATCAGGGGAGAGGGCTAGCCGCAGGGTGGGAGAGAGACAGACCCCTGCACATAGTGTTAATTTTATGTAATGCACTACATCAGGGGTGTCCAACTCAGGTGTTGGAGGGCTGGACTCCAGCCCAGCTATAAGAGTGCTTTTACATACACAGTGCTTAGTCCATTTGAATCATCTCTGGTTACGTTTTCTCCCATGGTGCAGTTCTTTTAAGCAAGTGAGAACACAGCAATATCAACTGAGTGCAGACCGTCTAAGCGAGGCGCTCATGGTCTGGTTCAGTTGCTGGTTAAATTGCAGTAAGAAAGCAATTCGACTCTGCAAGAAGTGAACTCAACATGCCATGTATTTTGGATTCCAGGCATCATTTTTTTGACCCAAGTGAATCAAATCAAGTGATAATTATTTTGGATGTTAATTTAAAAAAAAACAAACAAAAAAAAACATTCGGGCTTCTTGATTTGTCAAGCATGTTATAGACAAAAAGAGTGTCTATTTATTTTCAGTAAATATATATATATACTGTATATATATACTGTATATATGCATATATATGCATGTGTGTATGTATATGAATATGTATACACTGATCATACCATCTGCTGTGGTATCTGGCACCAAGACGTTAGCAGCAGATCCTTTAAGTCCTGTAAGGTGTGAGATGAGGCCTCCATGGATCAGACTTGTTTGTCCAGCACATCCCACAGATGCTCGATCTGATTGAGATCTGGGGAATTTGAAGGCCAAGTCAACACCTCGAACTCTTTGTCATGTTCCTCAAACCATTCCTGAACAATTTTTGCAGTGTGGCAGGGCTCATTATCCTGCTGAAAGAGGCCACTGCCATTAGAGAATACTGTTGCCATGAAGGAGTGTACTTGGTCTGCAACAATGTTTAGGTAGGTGGTACGTGTCAAAGTAACAACCACATGAATGCCAGGACCCAAGGTTTCCCAGCAGAACATTGTCCAGAGCATCACACTTCCTCTGCTGGCTTTCCTTCTTCCCATAGTGCATCCTGGTGCCATCTCTTCCCCGGGTAAGTGACGCACACACACCTGGCTGTCCTCATGATGTAAAAGAAAACATGATTCATCAGAGCAGGCCGCCTTCTTCCACTGCTCCATGGTCCAGTTCTGATGCTCATGTGCCCATTGTAGGAGCTTTTGGCAGTGGACAGAGGTCAGCATGGGCACTCTGACAGGTCTGCAGCTACACAGCCCCATACGCAGCAAGCTGCACTGCACTGTGTGTTCTGACACCTTTCTATCATAGCCAGCATTAACTTCTTCAGCAGTTTGTGCTACAGTAGCTCTTCTGTGGGATCGGACCAGATGGACTAGCCTTCGCTCCCCATGCGCATCAGTGAGCCTTGGGCTCCCATGACCCTGTCACCGGTTCACCAGTTGTCCTTCCTTGGACCACTTTTGGTAGGTACTAACCACTGCATACCAGTGACACCCCACAAGACCCGCCGTTTTGGAGATACTCTGACCCAGTCGTCTAGCCATTACAATTTGGCCCTTTTCAAAGTCGCTCAGATCCTTACACTTGCCCATTTTTCCTGCTTCCAACACATTAACTTTGAGAACTGACTGTTCACTTGCTGCCTAATATATCCCACCCCTTGACAGGTGCGACTGTAACGAGATATGTTATTCACTTCACCTGTCAGTGGTTTTAATGTTATGGTTTATTGTTTTATGTGTGTGTGTTTATTATATACAGTCACCGTCCACTTTATTAGGAATACCAGTGCACTTGTTCATTCATGCAATTATCTACTCAGCCAATCATGTGGCAGCAGCACAATGCATAGAATCATGCAGATGCAGGTCAAGAGCTTCAATTAATGTTCACATCAAACATCAAAATGGGGAAAAAGTGTTATCTGTGTGACTTTAACCGTGGCGTGGTTGTTAGTACCAGTTGGGTAACCTGACATGGC
Organism: Pangasianodon hypophthalmus; assembly: GCF_027358585.1. Lineage (NCBI taxonomy): Eukaryota > Metazoa > Chordata > Actinopteri > Siluriformes > Pangasiidae > Pangasianodon > Pangasianodon hypophthalmus. The sequence goes on along the minus strand of NC_069728.1, from coordinate 2,635,480 downwards.
ACAGTTCTTTTGTCAGGTATAAAGTGGATTTCACACCATTTTGCGTGTTTGCCATGATTATCATGTAGAGGTGGTTGTTCCCTTTAAGAACAATGGAAGCCATACTGCAGAAAATGTTCTTATGTCGCTTACTCAGATCTCCACTACAACACTATTCTGTCTTGGAGGTCTACAGACAGAATGGATAGACAGAATGGACATTTTCTTTGGTTTTTTCTGGTCAGAGTTCGGGAAATACAAATAAGAAGTCTAGGCGAATGCAGCATTAGTATCTGCTAGTAAAGCTAAAAGGAAATGCTTCTGTGAGGAATATCTCAGGTTATATTCTGCATCATGGATCAGTCTGTATGGATAATGGTTAACCACTCATTTCTCTTCCAAATGATCCCTCTACAGGAACATAGACCCGTTTGACTCTTCTAGCTTGTATTTAATATTTGAAACTCAAAATTAAAGGAATATTGATTGTTTGAAGAAGAGGAGGATATTATTATTATTTAAGGTCTACAAAAATGGAAGTGTTAGGCATAGCCCAAATACTGTATACACTGCTATATATTTCAGTTTAATCTAATTCACCTGGAGTAAATGTGGTTCTGTAGGGGGTCTAAATCATTTGATGTAATTCTAGATATTCTCTTCTGTAACTTTAGGATAATGGTTAATTAGGCAGTGATGCTGTATTTATTTTGTAGCCAGCCTCACTCCTCATGGCCATACAGAGCCCAGCGAAGCATGTCACTGAACGTTTACATAACCCTTCTCTCTGGTCCTGCAAAGCTCAGTATAACATAACCTCAGATACCACATTCACACATTACTTTATTATTATGGACTAATAAACTGCCTTTCTAGTCTACTTCTCTTTAAGAATGCATGGAGCTTGTAGTTTACCTTTTTTAAGCATGAATGATTGTGTGTGTGTGTGTGTGTGTGTGTGTGTGTGTGTTGTAAGAGGGAAGATTTTACAACAAGAGCAGACATGTACCAACTATGCTTGTGGAGCAACCTGGTGTTTTTTTCACTTGTGCTCTTCTCTAAAATAAAGCCTAAGCACACTGATCTAGTTTCTTGGAAGTGATTGAACTGAATGTTTAGGATAATTGGATAAGATAATTAAAGCATGTGATTGTCAGAATGTAAAGTTATGCTTTTAACAGCAATGTTGTAATAAAAGTGATAATTAGAAGAAATGGCACTAGATATTTCTGATGATTGACAGCTGTAATTTCAGATTATATTCAAAATTGATTTATGCTCAATTTACCATATGTAAGTATGCTGGTGAAAGTTTTTAGAGAGTTTCCTCCCCTTCAAACATGACGCAACCAACAAAAGTAGCTTCAGATCATTTGAAGCGTCTTCTTGTGGGAAGCGTCTCCTCCACTTGCTAAACAGGAGTAAACCGTGTCCATCAGGTGCTTCGCATCTTTAAAAAAATATATGAGATTTTCAGACAAATTGGGTTTACAGCAAATCATTTTACACAGGGACTTTATTTACACAATCCCACTTTGCCTTAAAATCTTTGGAATCAAGGCCTTTGGGGAAGGGAGGAGGGAAGCTTTTTAAATTTTGCCCTCTAGTGATGAGCTTGCATAGCGAGCAAGATTATCAATGGAATATAATTTAGTTATTAAGTCAATTTTGTTTCTGTTGTAGTTGTTGTAGCTGTGTGTGGAATTAGTACAAATGTACCCTTAGATAGAATGTCTAGAAATCAATCTTCTTAGATTATATGAATATCAATTGTCTATCAATCGCTCAGCAATTAACAGTGAGCATTTTATTATTTTGCATTATTATTCCTATTGTCATAATCAGTATTTACTCATTTCCTACTTTAACCATTTATTCACATTTAATCACATTTTTATTTGATCATAATGTTTTTAGAACTTTAGGGTGAGTAAGCTTAGCATTTATATATTTTATAAACTCAGCATTTATATACATTTATATATTATTTGTTTTTCATTATCTTCATTTTGAGTATTAATCAGTTAATTAATCAAAGGGGGAGTGTAAAAAATGATTATTTACTCATTATTTTTCATCTATGTTTGAAGCTTCTTAGATTCTTATGTGTCTGTGATACCATGAGAAGTCAGGAATATACGAGATACAGGAGAGACACAGGATTGTGGTGCTATGGGATGCGAGGGCACTTTGGCAGCATATCTATAAGTTGATTTTGCATCAGAGACGCAGGAGAGTTTATAGAGAAGGTGCGAGGGAAAGTTGAAGTTAGGAGTTGAAGTTTGAGAGTCAGACGAGGTATATGTATAATGAAGCTTCAATAAAAAGCTTTTCTGTACTGAGGAATTCTTGGCTGTGACATTTTTAAATCAGCCATTACACTGTGAGAGGAAGTTGCTCGCACCAGGGCAGGAGGTGACCAGCAGTGAGAGTTTATACCTATGATTTGTTATGATGGCTCACTGAAAGACTCACCACTCTCTGGACCTTTGACTCATCCTACACACACACACACACACACACTGTAGCATTGCTGACGCACAGCTCCAGGGTCCCTGGTTTGATCCTGAGCTTGGGTTACTGTCTGTGTGGAGTTTACATGATGCCTTGTACATGTTGTTATTGCATGATGTGCTGCAACGTATATTGTAGATGTAAAGTCTACATATATTGTATATGTATATATGTATATACAGTATGTATATATACACTCACCGTCCACTTTATTAGGAATACCTCTACACCTTCATGCAATTATCTAATCAGCCAATCGTGTGGCAGCAGTGCAGTGCATAAAATCATGCAGATACAGGCCAGCAGCTTCAGGTAATGTTCATATCAATCATCAGAATGGGGAAAATATGTGATCTCAGTGACTTTGAATGTGGCATGATTGTTGGTGCCAGACGGGCAGGTTTGAGTATTTCAGAAACTGCTGATCTCCTGAGAATTTCACATGCAACAGTCTCTAAACTTTACTCAGAATGGTGCAATAAAAAAAACATCCAGTGAGCAGCAGCTCTGTGGACAGAAACGCGTTGTTGAGAAAGGTCAGCGGAGAATGGCATGACTGGTTCAAGCTGACAGAAAGGCTACAGTAATTCAGACAACCACTCTGTACAATTATGGTGGGCAGAAAAGCATCTCAGAATGCACAACACGTCGAACCTTGAGGCGGATGGGCTACAACAGCAGAAGACCACATCAGATTCCACTCCTGACAACCAAGAACAGAAAGCTGAGGCTGCATTGGGAACTGGATCACCCAAACTGCACAGCTGAAGACTGGAAAAATGTAGCCTGGTCTAATGAATCTCAATTTCTGCTGAGGCTCACAGATGGTAGGGTCAGAATTTGGTGCCAACACCATGAACATAACCTACCCTGTGTCCACAGTCCAGGCTGGTGGAGGTGGTGTAATGGTGTGGGGAATGTTTTCTGATGTGTGCATCCATTCATGGCCACAATTTACCATCTTCTATTGGCTACTTCCAGCATGATAATGCACTGTCACAAAGCAGGAGTCGTCTCAAACTGGTTTCATGAACATGACAATGAGTTCAGTGCTCTTCAGCGGTCTTCAACCTTCAATCTTCAGTCTGAATCCAATACAACACCTTTGGGACGTGGTAGAATGGGAGAGTCGAGCATTAAAGTGCACCTGAAAAATCTGCAGGAATTTTGTGATGCAAACATGGACCAGAATCTCAAAGGAGTGTTTCCAACATCTCGTGGAATCCATGACATGATGAATTGAGACTGTTTTGAGAGCAAAGGGAGGCCCTACCCAGTATTAGTATAGTATTGGTAAGGAGGTCTGGGGTTCAGTCGGTGTTCCAGTTCATCCCAAAGGTGTTCAGTGGGGTTGAGGTCAGGGCTCTGTGCAGGACACTCGAGTTCTTCCACTCCAACCTTCACACACCATGTCTTCATAGAGCTCGCTTTGTGCACAGGGGCATTGTCATGCTGGAACAGGTTTGAGCCTCTTAGTTCCAGTGAAGGGAAATACACTGCCTGGCCAAAAAAAAGGTCGCTGTTTGGGTTTAAATAAGCAAATACTTAAGAGTCTATGATTGGATCATTACTGCAGTGATTAATATGTTTCAGCTGGCAACAATTCTTTAAACCGTAACTGATGCAGTGTGTAGCTTCTCATTTCTTAAACAACCATGGCAGATTACTTATCCCGTGGTCGTGGAAAAGATGTTACTGAAGGGGAAAATTGTTGGCCTGCATCAAGCAAAGAAAACAGCTAAGGAGATTGCTGAAATCACTGGAACTGGGTTTTGAAATGTCCAGTGCATTATTAAAGCCTGGAAGGATAGTGGTGAACCGTCAACTTTACAGAAGAAACGTAGTTGTAAAAAAATCTTGAATGATCGTGATCGGAGATCTTTAAAACGCATGGTGATGTCACATCGTAAAAAAATCGACAGGAGAACTCACGGCTATGTTTAATAGTGAAAGTAAGAGCATTTCCACACGCACAATGTGATGAGAACTTACAGGATTTGGACTAAACAGCTGTGTGGCCACAAGAAAGCCATTTGTTAGTGACGATAATCGGAAAAAATGACTTCAATTTGCTCTGGAGCATAAAGACTGGACTGTGGAGCAATGGAAAAAGGTCATGTGGTCTGATAAAATCAGATTTACCCTATTCCAGAGCAATGGGCGTGTCAGGGTAAGAAGGGAAATGCATGAAGTGATTCACCCGTCATGCATAGTGCCTACTGTACAAGCCTCTGGAGGCAGTGTTATGATCTGGAGTTGCATCAGCTGGTCAGGTCGAGGCTCAGCCTCATTGTGTGGCAATAAAATGAAGTCAGCTGAGCACCTGAATGTACTGAATGACCAGGTTATCCCATCAATGGACTTTTTCTTCCCTGATGGCACAGGCATATTCCAGGATGAAAATGCTGAGATTCATCAGGCTTAACATGTGAAACAGTCGTTCAGGGAGCCTGAGGAATCATTTTCACACATGAATTGGCCACCACAGAGTCCTGACCTCAACCCCATTGAAAGTCTTTGGGATGTGCTGGAGAAGACTTTACGGAGTGGTCCGACTCTCCTGTCCTCAATGCAAGATCTCAGCCAAAAATTAATGCAACTCTGGATGGAAATAAATGTTGTGAAGTTGCATAAGGTTGTTGAAACAATGCCAGGACGAATGCGTGCTGTAATCAAAGCTAAATGCAGTGCAACAAAATATTAGATTGTGCGACTTTTTTTTTGGCCAGGCAGTGTATTAATGCTACACCATACATACATACATACATACATACATACATACATATAGATAGATAGATAGAGTATATATAGCAACTAGTGTACTGCGATAGTGATATATACCCAAAACATTGCCTAATCCATTGATAAACTTGAAGACGTACAGTAACAAGAAAATATGTTACTGACTTATACTCTGAAGTCCGCTCATAACATTTCTGTGGCTTCACATACACAAAACAGTCATAATTATTTTTACATGACAGTTTCCAACTTCTTTTTATGCCTCAGATTCTGTTAGTTAGTATTAGACTTAGTATTAACATCCATCTCGGGATAGCCCTTTACACCTGGTAGTATTCTATGTCTTGAATGCATCATCACTGAACACTTGTGATCACATTTCTTCAGTAGGAGCGTTGCCAAATCTGCAAGCATCAACTCACTCTCACTGCACAATCAATCCCAAAAAAGTGCTTGCAGCTACCATATAAAAACTGAAAGGAAATATTTATACTTAGATTTGATTTCCTAATTAAATCACTGGCACTCTAGCACAAATAGAGGTGGTTTCACTGCAGCTCTGTATTTCCATGACTTGCACTTTTTTGTTTTGCTCTTCTCGTCTCCCCCTCCATGTCAGGCCAGATGGAGCAGAAGGGCTAGCCCCATGAGAGAGTCACTTTGCATTATTGTAGGATGCACGACGGCGTGCATTGCTTCCTGACGCGGTGCTTCTTCAGTAAAGGAAGACTGCTGGAGGGAGAGAAAGGGAACGCTGCTGTCTTGATGTCTTCGTGTTCTGTCTTTCCAGAAGACTGTGATAGAGTGGGCTTTCTCAGGTTGAAATCTTCAAGACCCTGAGCACTGTTTCGTTCAGTCATGTTTTCTTTCCGACCTTAAATGCTTTGTCCAGTTGCCTTTTTTATGTAGGAGGAGGTTGGAATTGGTCAGTGTGTGACTGTAATAGCCTTTGGTTTTGTATGTAGACATCATACGCAGGCTCTTATAAAAGTGCTGAACTCACTAATATAGAGAAACAGTAGTTTCAATGCCTTTATGGCCTTTTTCCTTTAATCGCTAATCAATATAAAAAGCCTTAGAATACAAATATTTGTATTCAATAACAGTTGCAAGAAGATAAGTAAGTACTTTAATTGCAGCTTTATAATATACACTAATTAATTTGACATGTACACTGCTGCTAATGTTTTCTTTTGTGCCAAATATGACGAGCTGTAATCTGCAGAAGTCTGCTTTTAATGCAAGTAGATTTGAGTCAGTATGATGAAGCGCCTCATGTCTAATTAATTGCATTTTGAAGACTAGGCAAACCTTCCAAGTGGTTCTGCAGCAATTAGATCTCAGAATTTTGCAGTTATGTGGAATACTGTGAGAAAAGTAATAGCCTTCATTTGCTCTAAATCACAAGAAATTATGGGATGAGAATTGTGCCACTACGATTAGAATTTTTATGCCTTTATTTGAATTTGATAAGTGAACTTTTGTAGCTGAATTACATCAAATTGAAATTGGTGGTTTGCATGGTTTCAGATTCAATTTTAAGAAAAGTAATTCATGTTTTGGTGACAAGTTCTTCAAGTTGAGATTTAAAGTTTAAAAACACTAAATTATTGGCTCCTTGACTGAAACGGTGGTGATCAAATCTGCTCAACTTTACTTTTTTTTTAATTCAAATTCCAGATGTAGCATTTTGAAATCTTAATCTGAATTTGAGGAACTGTAATCTGGAATGGGTTGCAAACAGACAGACAGACAGACAGACAGACAGATAGATAGATAGAATTTGAAACCTTGCTTATACATTCAAAATGTGAAATACAATTTCAATTTGCTGTAATTCAACTACAAACTTTACTTACAAATTCGAAAAGGCATAAAAATTCAGATTTGTACATTTTAAATTCAGATTATTGGGGCACAATTATTTCTATTTCTATTAAAAATATATCTATTTAGACTTCAGGCAAATAATTTAATATTTTTATACAGTTTGATCACCAGTCATGAGTTTGAATAATGATAGGCACGTCTCCATCCACCCCAACTCTATCCCCATTCTGTGACATTCTTTTATCAAAGATTGACATTTCCTGACTTGAACATAGCTCTGTGTGTCCACAATGTCTAATTAGATTATTACAGTTTTCTCTAATTACCCCCTGCATAAGATGACATGCAGTAGTGTTTGCTTCGAAGCAGAGAAGCCTTCTGTGATTTGTGTGAACACACCAGAAACATGGCATTTATAGGTTTCCAGCTCAGTTCATCTATTCAAAAATACAGGGATGTTGTTTTTATTAACAAGACATGCCAATAATTCTGATATTCACTTAAATGTTCACTTTAACTTTAAACTGTAAATTTCATGATATATGACAATGCCTTCCCAGCCCAACTGAATTTGAATATTTTCGGCCATGTTCGTGAACTGTCTGAGCTATTACATTTGAATTGTAAAATTGTTCTAATTTGTTAGTTAGATTGTAGATCGGTGTTTCAGCTGTGCAAAGTCACAGGATTAAATGCAGAAGCAGTGTATGCACTAGAGATGGGTGGAGGTCATTTCTGTCTGAGGTGGTTAAGAGTCTTATCATCTACCCGCCCACCCCATAAAGGAAGGAGTGATGAGCTGTGCTGCTGCGGCAGTCAGAGCTGTTCTAAGTGCAGGTCCGCATTGCAGCCCACTCCTGCAGTGAGGCCGCCAAATACACTCCAGAGTGATAGTGTAGTAATCAAACGCACACACACACACAAATACACACACACATGCACTCCTACATAGAGCACAGCATATGAAATTATATATAATTCACATCTTACCCATTGGTAATTTGAAACTATACCTCATTGTACAGTTTGTTGTTTAAATCCAAAGTGCTGATGTTTAAAGCAAAAGCATCAAAACATGGAGGTACAGTTTACAGTTACTATACCTTTTCATCTTTCTTTCAGTTTTTCCCCTATGGTGATGCATCAAAGTTTGCCCAACATGCCTTTCGGACCTTCGACAAAAATGGAGATGGTACCATTGACTTCAGGGAGTTTATCTGTGCACTGTCCATTACATCACGAGGCAGTTTCGAACAGAAACTCAATTGGGCCTTCAACATGTATGACCTGGACGGAGACGGCAAGATCACACGAGTGGAAATGCTGGAGATTATTGAGGTATGTACAGTAGCTAACAGTATCTAACATACACTATATGGCCAAACGTATGTGTACCCCTGACCATCACACCTATATGTGTATGTGGAAAATCCCATTCCAGATTTATTCCCCCTTTGCTGTTATAATAAGCTATAATAACCTCTAGATTTTGGAGCGTGGCTGTGGGGATTTGTGATCATTCAGCTACAAGAGCATTAGTGAGATCAGGCGCTGATGTTGGTGAGGAGGTCTGGGGTTCAGTCGGTGTTCCAGTTCATCCCAAAGGTGTTCAGTGGGGTTGAGGTCAGGGCTCTGTGCAGGACACTCGAGTTCTTCCACTCCAACCTTCACACACCATGTCTTCATGGAGCTCGCTTTGTGCACAGGGGCATTGTCATGCTGGAACAGGTTTGAGCCTCTTAGTTCCAGTGAAGGGAAAGTCATTCTTAATGTGAATTGCCTAGTCATGTGAAGATGAAAAGGGCAGGTCTAAGTCCTAGCTGTACCATGTGCAATCCTTATTTGTGACAGTGGTAGCTCAAGGGCTGAGGTTCTGTGCTGGTGGTCTATAGGTTGTGCATTTAAATCCAAGGACTGCCAGAGAGCAAGAGCCCTTAAACATGGTCCTTAACTCTCAGCTGTTCACCAATATGTTTGAATTGTATTTTGGAAAGAAACATATGTTCCGTAGTTGTCTGGAGGAGCTTAATATATTATTATTATTCCTCTCAGCACACATTAATTAAGATGCTCAACAACACTGTGTTTCCCAACAATCAAAGGATTCATGTGAAGAAGCATTTGTAGTATTCACATGAGACATGGAAGAGTTACTGTATAAGAGTTACTTTATAACTGGCAGTAAAAAAAGAGTCACTATCAGGTTTTAGTTTTGCAGACTAAGTTAAATTCTGAATTTAAATATGTATCATTATAATATGGCGACATGCAGCTTTGCCACTTCTTACAAGATTCCAGTATGGTATTTTTTTCTTGCTCTTTCTTTTATAACACTTATAATTTGCAGGAAAATCCATCTGTAACTTCGACAAAATGTAATTATGGAAATTGCCAGTATCTGATATGAATATGTTAGGGATCGTTGCCCCCAGTAGAAACACCTGTGACCTCAGTAGTGGTACAGGCTGATGAAGCTCCATGCATAAATCCATGCTGCAAGCAGGCTGAATATGACCGTGAATTGTATCTCTAATACAGAGCACAGTTGTTCCTGGTCCCTAATTGAGATAATGCCTATATCTGCTGGTGCAAACGGTACAGATATCTTGCAGGTATCATTGCAAGCAATGGCAGACGTAGCAGTGCGGTGTGGTAGATAACTGGGTTTGTTACTTCAGATAAGAAGAGAAGTTGGCTGGCTCAAAAGCCACCTTGGTGACTTGAAGGACATTGTCATTCAGGAATGAAACACATCTATCCATCACACTATTCCTGCAAACTTGGGTTTCAGAAACCGCAGCACTGGATGTGTGACATGGGATACACACTCAGAGCACTAGAACTGTTTTGTAACAATCAGGGTGTGACCACTCTTCAGTGGAACAATTCACTGGAAGTGAAACATCATATATGAACATGCACGTTTACTTACAGTTTTAATGTTGACCACCACCAAACACAGGGCTCCACTCTACAAAGGTGTGAGACACAGCAACCGCATATATTGACTGCAGAAGTGCAGGCAAAACTAGAGAAACCGGCACTGGCTGGATTCTTTACGCTCTCCCATTTTCTGATTCAAACAAAGAAACAAATGCATGATTGGGTTGTGACAATAGACCTGAAACATCCAAGTCCCCCACTTACACATTAGCAGAGTGACTTCCCTTTTGAATTAGTTTTGACACTCAGAGTGTTCATGAAGTGTGTCTGAGCTGCCTTTTGGATGTGGTTGCAAGTGTAGATTGACCAGACCAAGAGTAGCCAGAAACAAAAGAAAGAAAGCAAGAAAGCAAGAAAGAAAGAAAGAAAGAAAGAAAGAAAGAAAAGAAAAAACAGGCATGGGTCAGGCGATCTGCAAACAGACATTCAGAGGACAAAATGAAAATCAAAATGAAAAAAAGAACGATCAAGAACAGGTAGACTGCACAAATTACAAAGGCACAATCATTGCACAATTGTTGCAAGGTAAACAAGGAGCAAGACTTCACGGTGAGTATGTGTGAGTCCAGGTTACTTGTGTGTGTGTGTGTGTGTGTGTGTGTGTGTGATTGGGTCCAGGCGTGTGTAATCAGTAATCAGGTGATCTTGAACATGACTGTGTGTGATGGGAAATGGAGCCATGCTGTGACAGAGTCCTGGAGTTTGAGTTCATGGCCGAATCCAGCACTGACATGACAGAACGTCGGTATTGGAAACAGCAGTAGTGAAAACTGGAAATGTTGCACCTCCGACCATGATAATGTGGTTCCTGAAGATGAACGAATAAATGAATGTGTCACTACTACAGTGTGTGTGTGCGCATCGCCAGACTGTGACCTAAGGTGTTCTTCCTAAGAAGGAAATTTTAACATGCATGTTTCAAAATCTCACCATCACCAATGCAACGTGCACTTAATATGCCCTTAAGACACTTTTTCTTGCCTGCCATCACTACAGGCAGATGAGTTAGTGAATTGCACTGACGAGCATCACATGCAGTGTCTGTATTGGGGCCGGAGTTCAAACATGTCACGCTGTGGCTGACCCAGCATTCTCATCAAAGGTATTGACACCACAGCATATTAAAAACTTATCAATCCATCTGCGCTTGCAGGTGAGAGCATTCCCAAGCCAGCCCTGTGTCCAGCGAGGGCTCTGATGTGTTCTATAACCAGCAGTTTGTGTGCTCTGGGGAGCACCATAAAGGAGATCTGCTGCCTTAAGACAGGACAGTCCATGGGGTAAAGGAAGGGATTGCATGGGCCTTCTTCCATTAACTGCCATGCACTATGGCTACCTCTTGGGGAGGGGCATTAAAACAAAGTGTCACAGTGGAACTCACCATCTACCAGACTGAATGTTGCTTCATTGAACCCATGTGATCTTTATCCTCAATAGTTGCCATATCAGACCTTTGAGTGCGTCTCATCCTTGATAGAAAGCAGAATCAGCATTTTCAGGATTCTCATCCTCAGTAGAAAGCAGAAACAGTCATTCTCATCATCACTAGAATATGGTTTCAGTAATATATATGTGTGCTATACACATGTTATGAACCCTTGTGAGACTTTAATTTGTGGCCTCCTGGTTTCAAAGAAACCATCCTGGCTGGTCTAGAATGTAAGGAAGTAGAACAGATTTTACATATTTACATATTTAACCATGGTCCTGCGACTAAGCAAAAAAATCACCAGGACACTTGGGGGTTGGTCACTCGGGTTGACAAATATGTCATGGCAGAGTCCTTTTTACATGGAGTCACAGTCACAACGCGATGACTTTGCTATTTGTACTTGGAAAGGAGATGAGCAGATGGGAATACTTAACTAATTCCGGAGGAAACCACACTTGTAGCCCTTCACTTAGTCACAGAACCATGGTTACACACATAACCTTACAATGTTCTTTAATATTTTCTGTAGCCTGAATTGAAGTTGTATTTGTATATTTGTAGAACTATTCAAAATATGCAGTTTGCACACACGTGAGCAGTGTTTTTTTATTTAAAATGCTTGCTTGAAATATTTTGATGAATGGTCATGTGAGAGTCTGAGCATTAGGTGTTATGGGATAAAAAATATATTGTGAAATCTGAAATACTTTTTTACATAAAAAGATTTTTTTGTTTCTTGAAGGAAACTGTTGAAGAGAACCTATTTCAGACATTTGATTTTGCTGTGTCCCTGTTTGGATCAATTCCAAAATCTCATGAGTTCATCTGCTGCTTACAATGATAACACAAAAGCCTGTAGCCCAAACGAGTGGCGCCTCTTCATTGACAGCTCATCCAGGAGCCTCAAAGCCGTGCTGCTCCATAACAGGAACAAGTACCCGGCTCTTCCCCTGGCTCAATCAGTGTACCTCAAAGAGGATTACAACAGTGTCAAGACATTGAAGTATGATGAGCACCGCTGGAAGGTCATCAGAAACTTCAAAATGGTGGCATTCCTGATGGGTCTCCAAGGAGGTTTTACCAAAGGAGGGACTGGCCACAGTGGAATGAGTTCACTATTGGGAGGAACAACATCAAGTGCGAGCCATTGGTGGACCCCCGGAAAGTGCTGATGCCACCACTGCACATAAAATTGTGCCTTATGAAACAATCGGTCACAGCTCTAGATAAGGAGTCAGCAGCCTTCAAGACTTCTTTCTTAAGCTGTCTGAGGCAAAAAGTCAAAGCTGGTGTCTTCGTCAGACCACAGATAAAGAAGATCCTGTAGTGCAAGAATTCCCCAAGAAGCTCACTAGGAAGGAGAAAGTGGCTTGGAGCAGCTTCGTTGCAGTGGTTTGGGGCTTCCTGTGCAAACACAAAGCTGAAAACTATGTGGAGTTCGTTGAGACTCTGGTGAAGAACTACAGAACAATGGGCTGCAGGATGTCTCTTAAAGTCCATATCCTTGATGCTCACCTTGATAAATTCAAAGAGAACATGGGAGTGTACTCAGAGGAGCAAGGCGAGGGCTTCCACCAGGATATACTGAACTTTGAACGCTGCTACCAAGGACAATATAATGAGAACATGTTGTGAGACTACATTTGGGAGCTGCTTTGTGAAATATAATTGTAAATCTTGAAAAACTGCTCACTTCTAAATGTTTTGTGTTCATTTTTGTATAACCTTAGTATAAATACATTTTAATTTTGATTCATATGTTGTTTTTTCTGATGTTATGTGAACAAAAAAGATGCAAATTCGCCAGTTTTCTCAATGAAAATAGGTACATGCCAAAATACCAGTGTCCTGGTCACAAAAGCAAAATTTGAGGGGATTAGTAGCCATTTTCTATATTTTTGCAGTATAAGCAACTGGGAAATAGCACTTGTAACCCAGGAACAAAAAAAAATTGTTACATAGTGTAATACCATATAAATCCGACAAAAATTTGTTCTTGAGATATTGCAATCACAAGAAGGTGGATGGATGGACAGACAACCCAAAAAACAATAAAAATAGAATTGAATAGCAGACATTCCCCTGGAGTCTCTTTTGCAGTAAAGATCAGCAATGTGTCACTTTATGGAAGTTATGGTTTATCTGCAATACCATCCCAGCCACCTAGAAGACAGAAGAGAGTTTTTTAACATCATCTGGTCTGTTACCGTTCAGAGGTTATATTGGAGATTATATAATGTTTATAATGCTGGGAGAGTAAATGTTAGGTGTTAATTTGTCATAAATGGTCAGGAAATGCCTCAACGAAAAGATGAATTGTGTAGCAGTCAATGAATGAGGAAACTGTCAATAGTGCCTGTCATAAAAGTATAATCGAGACTCACTCTCCTCTCCCTCAACAGGCCATCTACAAAATGGTGGGCACTGTGATCATGATGAAGATGAACGAGGACGGCCTTACCCCTGAGCAGCGGGTCGACAAGATCTTCAGCAAGATGGATAAGAACAACGATGACCAGATCACTTTGGACGAGTTCAAAGAGGCAGCAAAGAGCGATCCATCCATCGTATTACTGCTGCAGTGTGACCTGCAAAAATAAGAGCGGCGTCCGAGTGAAACGCCAGAGACTGCACCGAAGATCAATGTTCCATTCAGTTTGCAGCTATTTCCACTGAAAAATATTTGCTTGGACTACCTTTCAATAGATCTGCTTCCTGTGTATGAAACACTTGTGTGCATGAGAATGTTCTTTGCTAACAAATTTTAGTCATGCACGGACAGAAGCACACACTTCCTCACACACACATACAGTACACGCACAGGTCAAGGTCTCACAAACAAACACGTACACACACACACACACACACACACACACACACACACACACACACACACACACACACACACACAAATAGAGTTCAAATAGATCAAATAGATACATAAAGGTCAAATAAACTGCCAATATGTGAAGTGTGAGAACATATTTTCCATACAGTCTCATTCACTTGGAATTTGAGCATCATTGATGTGCTGTACTGAATTAAGCGACTATTTATTGTACAACATTACTGATGCTAGCTAAGTGTATCATAATACTGTTTAATGTCAAACAAATCAAATCCATTGGTAACAGTAACTATGTCCGATTTTTCATTCACATATTGTCTGAGCAGATTTACATTTACATTCATACCGAAAAGTAAAACTTTGGTTCTTTATAACTGAAATATTAGGAAGGCCTGTTAACTATGATATGCAAAGTCTGTGATGATACAAGGAATGTGTTTTTTTTTGTAATTTATTCATCAATTTGAACTTGGTTTTGGCACCCATGGACTCTCAGATAATTTTTGGCTCCCTGTGCAGTATTTGTTCACTGTGTAACAGCTGGACATGGCTGAAAAATAATACAGATTAAAGATTTTATTATAAAGTTATGAAGTGTGCGCACAAAATAGTTGTCCTATGTATACTGTGTATACATAACACATGTATACGCTGCTGGTCCAAAAAGAAATAATTGCATCAATAACACTACTTATGAAAAAAACTTCAGTTACTCTTTGTGCAATATGTTTCTACTTTAAGTAATTGGAATGCCCTAAAACAGGATATTGTGCCGTATACACTGCATATCACTTTGCAGATGTTTCAAACATGCTGCTCTGTTAAAGAGATCTTCAGATGTTGTTTCAATCACATTCAATTTGACAAGAAATATGAAAGACAATTACAGTTAAAAGGTACATTTTGCTCAAAATATGGTATTTATTTTCTACCGAAAAGATTTTAAATGTTTATTTTTTATTCTTGCCTATAACAGACAAAGTAATGAGGCTTTAGAAAAATGTAGTTCTAAAAAAAAAAACCCAAATTCACAAATAAATTGTCAGTGACAAGTTCAGAAACTTTTCCTAGTCTGCATTGTTTATTCAGCTCAGACTGTCAAACTCAAGTTTAATTTCATGTGAACATGTCTGCCAGTAATGAAAGCTTTACACACACTGTTTTACCTAACTGTTTACTCGCTTACCTGCCACCAAATTTGTGCAATGGCAACTGTTTTCATTTTGGAGATTATTTTGTATATGTTGCATGTATATGTGCCCCTGATGCCATGGCTGCACTACTCCCTGTGTTGTGATTTAAACTAATAAAACAGTATATGGGCCTTTTTTCCCCTCAATATGTGAGTTTGATTGAGAAAATAAGCATGAAGATTTTTAATGCAGTATAATCAAGAACATATTTTTAGCAGTACATTAAAGCTACAGAATGTAAGATTTTGGAAAATCGCCCATTAGTGCTATAGTGAACTATTCACAAAGAACATAGGTTGGGCGGTGTTCTCTTTCCAGTGGCAAGTCAATACACACTCCGAATCCAAGGCTGCGTCTCAAATCACATAATATGCTAAGTTGTGTAGCATGAGAGATAATTTATTACTTTGTAACTATATATATTCAGGGATGATGGACAGTAAGCCCATAGAGGGCTCTCGCAGGGGGCCCTCTTGTGGTCATACTTAATCATAATCATAGCGATATGATTAGACTTTTGGGAGCCAGGGACCCTTTCCAGAGTAAAAAAAAAGAAAAAAAGAAGAAGAAGAAAAAGAAAAAAAAAATTCAAGGACTCTACAACACGGATTTCATTTTAAGAAGGTTTAATGATAAGATTAATTTATTCAAGCCATTAGAGCTTTCTATTCCTAGACTTTCCATGCATCCAGATATGCAGTATATTTGAAACACTTACTTATCTTATTAAAATTGTAGTTTGATTAACATTATTTATACTCGTTTTTTTAGGTATTATGGTTTAGATTACCCCTTTTCATTTCAAGTGAGCAGTCAATTAGGCTTAAGACTATGATGAGTAAATAATAAATGTAACAGCACTGATACTAGTTGATAGTAAACTCCATCACCATCATGTGAGGGTCGGTCATATCAGGTGACGGGGAGGGGATCCACATCTGCTCCACGCAGACTCTCCACTGGTGTCCCACAAGGCTCAGTGCTTGGTCCTCTCCTGTTCTCCCTCTATACTCTCCTGATGAGGTCATATCCTCACATGGGTTTTGCTAATGACACCCAACTCAGCAAAACTGAACTGCTGTTCATCCCAGCTGATTCATCCCCATGTCAGGATCTTGTGATCTCCCTGGACAATTCTCTGATCTCACCATCAGTTACTGCACGCAACCTTGGGGTAACCATGGACAATCAACTGTCTTTTTTCTCTCACATTGCTAATCTGACACGCTCATGCCAATTTCTCCTTTATAACATCAGAAAGGTTTGTCCATTTCTATCCACACAGGCCACTCAGGTGCTTGTTCAGTCCCTTGCCATTTCGAGACTGGACTACTGCATCTCTCTCCTGGCAGGTCTGCCTCCGAGCGCCATTCAACCTCTGCAACTGATCCAGAATGCAGCTGCACAACCTTCCCAAGTTCTCCCACACCACCCCATTGCTACTCTCCCTCTACTGGCTTCCTGTAGCTGCCCGCATCAGATTTAAAACCCTGACGCTTGCCTACAAAGCCAAAACCGGACCAGTACCCACCTACCTTAAAGCATTTATCACACCCTGCTCTGCACCATGCTGCCTCTGATCCTCTAGCACTGCTCGACTGCTCCCACCATCTCTCAGGGTACAAATAAGACATGCATCAAGACTCTTCTCTGTTCTGGCACCAGGTGATGGAATGAACTTCCCCTAGATGTCTGAACAGCTGAGTCACTGGCTGTCTTCACACGACCACTAACGACCTATTTCTTCATGAAGTACTTAAATTAGCACTATTTTAAAAATTTTTTAGACTGATAGCACTCTTAGTCTGTCACCCAGTGAACCAGTATCAAGATGTATTTATTGATAGAGACTTCAAAGCACTTTTGTAAGTCGCTTTGGATAAGAGCATCTCCCAAATGCTGTAAATGTGATTATTTTTTTTAAAGCAATGCAATCAGGCTACCCTGGAGAAAAGAAAAAGCAAGGCAAAGCAAGGCGAGATATCATGCTTTGACAACCACGGCCTAGCTTATTCAGTTCAGGTCCAGTATGTATTAAGCTACGACAGCATAATTTTGCTTTTAATTGACAAAAATGATTAGAAATATGGAAATTTGCTCATGTACTTTGGCCAAAGATTGGGAGCAATGTACAAAAATACTCTGCCTTAAAAGTAGACCAGAGTTTTGGCCTCAAAATCTTAAAAAGGTCCATTTTCAGGTGAGCACTGCCACATAAGAAATTAGGGCTCAAGATGTTCAAGTGCATGACGCAATCTCAAGCTTCCCATGTCCCCCTAATGCACTTTATATTTAATGAGCTTAATAGCTTGAATGCTTTGGAAAAAACATTCCTATAGGCTTGGTTGTATTTTATTATAAAGTAAAGTAAATTAAACTAAACAAATAAAATCCTTCACCTATTACTCCATAGGCAAGGCCTTATTTTGTTCAAATAAGGCCATGTCTATGGAGTAATAGGTGAAGGACTAGGGCTCAGTTAAACATAAATCAATAAGGTTATACTCTATATGGGTTTGTCAACAGGTTCACTGTAAATACTAGCTACACTATATGGCCAAAAGTATGTGGACACCTGACCATCACACCCATATATGGTTCTTCCCCAAACTGGTGTCACTAATTTAGAAGCACACAATTTGTATAGAATGTCTCTGTATGCTGTAGCTTTACAGTTTCCCTTCACTGGAACTAAGAGACTCAAACCTGTTCCAGCATGACAATGCCCCTGTGCACAAAGCGAGCTCCATGAAGACATGGTGTGTGAAGGTTGGAGTGGAAGAACTCGAGTGTCCTGCACAGAGCCCTGACCTCAACCCCACTGAACACCTTTGGGATGAACTGGAACACCGACTGAACCCCAGACCTCCTCACCAACATCAGTGCCTGATCTCACTAATGCTCTTGTAGCTGAATGAACACAAATCCCCACAGAGACGCTCCAGAATCTAGTGGAAAGCCTTCGCAGAAGAGTGGAGCTTATTATAACAGCAAATGAGGGATTAAATCTGGAATGAGATGTTCAAAAAGCACATGCTGTATGAATGTTATGGACAGGTGTCCGCAAACTTTTGGCCATATAGTGTATAACCAGCTATAGATCTATCCTATAAGGGGATTTCTATTTCTTTATTTAAAAAAAAATTACACAGCATTTACATTTACCATTGTGGTACCATTTTACTTTACTGTTAAAAAAAAACATTTTCCAAGCACTGAAGGCACAGGTTTGTTCCTGGAACCCAAAACCCTGCTGCAGCAGCCATCAGTAGTAGAGGAAGCTACAATCTGCACTTCATCCTTCTGACCACCAGAGGGCACCAACGCACACTGTGATGATAAGCTTCAAGTAATTCAAATCAGTCTCAGGTTAAGAGTTCAGTAACACCAGAGCTTTGATACAAAATATTTACAGAATAGTGAGAGTCCTCCTAAATACATGCTTGAATGCTGGGGTCTGCAAAATATCTTTTGCATGAAGGTGATTTAGTCATTTTTGGGCACTTTTCGGTTTTATATATTGTAGGGATGTGAAATGATGAGAGAATAAAAATGGAATAGTTTTTAGATACCTTAATATTTTGATGAAATATTTTGTAATTAATAAAATAACAATTATGACCAGTTCAGAATTCTGGTCTTCAATTGTCATCAATAGATATAATCAGCAGTGTACATCGTCAACATTTTTTTTTTTTGCCCAGGAGTGTAGGTTTTGCATTACAGGATCTCTAAATTAATTGACTACTAATATTCTTACTATTCCTTCGATTTTTGGAAGTTCTCACCAACATAAATGTTGTGTTCTGACTAAAACATGAATTTTCTACAGCACATGTCGTACAATGGAAAGTAAGTAAAGTAATGTCTACACAAAACGAGCACAACATTAATCATGCCTTTATTAGTAGATGCTGATGATGCAGAAGATTGTTGTAATCACCACTGCAACCCTAGCGTTGATAAAGTCAGAAAAAAAATTCCTTTTCATTTTTCAATGTGAAGAAATTGACCATTGTGCTTCATCCTGGTTCTGTATCCCACAGGTTGCTTAGATCATCTGCTAAGACAAACAGTATTCAACAAATATGTTCAGACTAATACAATTTGCATTGCACAGTACTAACTCACTGGCTTATAGTTGCATATAGTTTATGAGATAACACGCATAACACGCAACAACATGGAGTGATTGATTGACAATGTTGAGCAAAAAGGAAGCACAGCGGATTCTCTGAGGAGGGAAGTGGCTATGTCCAGCTTCAACTTGTCCACTGCCTTCTGTGAAGTGTCAAGATTTATTGCCTCCACCATAAAATTTTCTCTGTGAACTGAAGAGAACTGATTAGCAGAATCGCACATTTTTAGCAGATTTTTAGCAGATTTTTAGCAGATTTTTTTTCTCTAGTTGATTACAAACAAATCAAACATCAAATTTAAAGTACATATAGTGTTAGCACATATAATAAAATCTCTTTCAGGATGTATAAAAGCAGGTCAAGATCTTCACTATAATTATTACTGAATTTGAGTTTGATAACAATGTATACGTAACTGCATTTCACACTCACTCTTAAGGCCAGGACACCACAGGATGTGAAATCTTACTGACATCTATGAGGGAGACTGCTGCATGTCCACCTTGAAACATTGCAGCCTTGCAGCACATCATCATTTAACAACTCATAGTGCACAAGTACAGCTACATTTTAGAGTCGAATTTACCTTCTAGACTCCAGGCACATCTTAATCTTTCCTTCAGTTTCTCCAGTTTCTTTTCTTCAGTTTCTTTTCACAAGTGGGTACATAATCTTTTATTACTGACACAGAAACTCAACATACATTCACCAGAAACCCATGGTATTAGTGATATTAGTGAACCTCTACCATGTGGGGTATTGTGTAGGCCAAATTTATCTAGTAAATGGATAATTATGTGGTGCGTATACATCACTATAGACACAGAGCTTGAAGTAGCGAGATCTGTGCAATGCTCCTGTTCTCACCACCAATATCCAATCAACGATGGTGCTCATTCACAATTCCCACAATAACTTCGTGTGCCATTGGATCAATCTGAAAGTAGTCACAAAAAATACAAAATCCCAATTACTTGAAAAAGGCATATTTGCATCATTTAGTTGGCGATAGAAGGGGGTGCATTTAAAAATAATAAATCTGTCTCTGATGGTCCCAGCATCAAGCACTTTTGAGGGTATAGTTATGGGACTGATGCGGATAAGTGGAGTAAGTTTCATGGATGTGACACTTTCCTAGTGGGAGATAGCAGGGGGGCATTTCCTGGCACTTTCCTTACATCAATCTAAACAATATTCAATACATTTCTTTACATTTCACATCAATACAAAATACAAATGTGTTGTAAGACACTGTTACATTTCTGTTACAGTAGATCAGTATGTCATCTTACAAGCTTCTTTTGTAGGCTGAACTAATCCAGACAAACAGTAATATGTAATACGCTGAGGATATCTAGTGGACTTAAACAGCACTGCAGTCTCTGGAAGAATTTCACCAACTTGTGTGAACATAGTGAACAAGTGAACACACCATCATTTTCATTAAGTCCAAATAATGGCAATCAATGCCATTTACTTTCCTTTGCACATCAATTTTTTTTCAACACTAGCAATGAGTACAGTCAGTTAGCTAAGAAAAGAAAATGCTACAGATTGCATTTGTAATGCATTACCTAATATTCATAATGGAGTTTGAAGTCATGAAACACAGGCATTTTGCTTTTAATTCCTGCTTCCTGACCCCTGACATCTCTTTCCTTCAACCAGATTTTGGGCAGTTGCTATTTTCATTATGTCATTTATTAGGAAATATACATTGTCCCTCTGAAAACAGCTGGCTTTTACAGCTTCATCAGTCCCTGCTCTTTTACTAACCACTGATTGCTGTTGATTTTGTTTTTTTTTTTTTTTAAAGCTGATACTAGCTTGTTTACTTTTTCTGTCCTAAGCTTATCATATTTATCCGCCTGCATCTCACAGAGTAGAGCCACAGCCAGGGGCAGGTTAAACATCAGCCTTTAACCTCACAGAAGAAAAACTTTTCTCTCCATTTCTCCTGAAATATCTGTCCTTCGAGGTCAATTTTGCTTTTTTTGAACATGTTCAAGGTCGCAGGTAGCTGATTGCCACACAAGCATCAGTTCCAGATTTCTGCTCCTTTATTAAAGATCACATCAGCTTTCTTTTGAAAATGTTTTATTTGTTTTTTTCACTTATGCCATGTCTTATCATAAGGATTATTAATTAATTAATTTGCTGCTTCTTTTAGCTAAATTTAGTATACACCACTGTAAATTGGGGGAAATAAACCTTTTAATTTTGAAGAAATTCAATAATACCTAAAAACAATCTCGAAGTGGGAAAATAAGAAAGTTGTAAAATGTGTTAATTTATGTAAACATTTTGATGATTTCATTTAATATAACCTTTCTGTTGTTTATTTTTAGCTTTTGTATTTAATTCTTTTGGTCTTTTAATATATCCCTGGCTGTATTTGTAAAACTGTACAAACCAGTTTAAAAAAAAAGACTTGTGTTGCTTCTTTCCTCCTCTCTGTGCTCACATGCTGTGTTTTAATACAGCCGAGTTCCCAATAAAGCTGTTATCATTTTGATATTTTTCTGTTTCTGGATCTGAAAAAGGAATGAGCATGAAATAGTGAGTGAAACTCTTTAACCTCATTAAGACTACAAGCTGCTGCTCTGCAACAATCCTGATTTATAACCTGAATAAATCACCACACATCAGTGTGTGATCTCAGCTATATTTACACCTGCAAAAACAATCAATAAATAAATGCAGAAATAATTAAATGAATAAATAGATAGATAGATAGATAGATAGATAGATAGATAGATAGATAGATAGATGAATAAATAAATAAATCCACATATTCCTGCATAAATAAATATATCAATAATTAAATGTGATTAAAAAAAAATTAAAATAAATAAAATAAATAGTTGGGGAAATGCTAAACTGGAAATTGACTTTTTTCCTTGACTTTTTTTATTATTATTATTTTTATTATTTTTTTTAATTATTATTATTTATTTATTTACTTTTTTCCTCTTATTTATTTCATGCTAATAAGGGGATGTCAATCAAACTTCAGTAGGCGGAATTTATGCCACCATTGGCTGAGCGCTGTGAAAGCACTGCGCATGCGCAATAGAGACCTGCAAAGGCATCGGCACAATCTGCTGTTCAGCACTTTTTCCTTCTTGGCTGTGGCCTGTGACAGACATGACTTCCAAATACAAACACGCCCCATAGCACACTTGTATGTTTGAGAATTGGTTTAAGAATGAGATCAATCTGTCAGTCAGTTATTTAATAAGGATGGCCACCATGAATTTCTCTCTCACTATAATATTCCTGTTACTCTTAAACAGTTTACTGCTGTTCTCACTGCTGTCCCTGACAGTGTCATTATGCTGTTTAAAGATTATAACAAAGTTCTGTTAAGTTCTGATTAAATTCTTCCAGACCTAACTATTACACATATAGGGAGAATATGTTTTAAACTGCTCATAAATAAATAAATAAATAAATAAACTCTATTTCAAAATGACTGTCTCTATTCCTCATGTAATTGCAGAAAGTCAGTGGAGAATAGTGGATAGTGGATAGGCAGTGGATAGATTTTAACCAACCGGACTTAATGAATTTACTGGTTGCACAATTGCACTATTTGTCCATGTAGTACACAGTTATAGAAGGGATTTATTTATAATTTACACTATCCGGTGTCACCCAGATGAAGATGGGTTCCTTTTTGACTCTGGTTCCTCTCAAGGTTTCTTCCCATATTGTCTCAGGGAGTTCTTCCTTGCCACCGTTGCCTCTGGCTTGCTCATTAGGGATAAATTCACATATTTACAATATACTTTTTATGAATCCACTTATTTTTGTAAAGCTGCTTTGTGACAAAGTCCATTGTTAAAAGCGCTATATAAATAAAACTGAATATTCTGTGGAAGAGGGCGTGGTAAATAAGGTCAAAGAGATTTCTTTTAAACTTATTCACTGCTATTATCCAGTTAAAAGGTTTGTTGTGTCAAGATTTAAGTTGAATATGGAAGTGAATTGTACTGTTTGTGATTGACAGCCAAAGACTCTTTTCCATCTCTTTTGGTTTTGTGATCAAAAAGAATAAAAGCCAGAGGAGGAGCAACAAAGTATTAATTGTGTTTTTTTTGTTGATGATTCCATAATTTTTTCCTCAACACTGAGTGATTGAGTGATTCCATAATTTTTTCCTCTACTTGATTTGGAAAAAGACATGCCATTAATTAAAAAAAAAATGTCCTTGAATTTTTTTTATGTATATTTCACAAACCAGAACATTAAGCTATTGAACAAAACCTTTTTTGTGTCATATCTGTGATTTGTTTGTTTGCTATAAAGTAAAAAAGCTGGGTGAACATCCTCTAAGTGTGGTGATTCCATAATTTTTGCCAGGAGTTGTATAAGACCTTCACCCCCCACCTTTTTTTTTTTTTTTTTGTCTCTGTTCTTTTGAACACTGTGTCAACACCAACACCGTATGTTTGACTGTAGAAATATGCCATAAAGGTTTGTATTTGAATTTTGTTCAATAAAGAAAGAAGTAAAAAAAGAAGAAAAAAAAGTAATTTCAACAGTGTAGACGAGTCTGTGCAGGTCTCTAATGCGCATGCGCAGCGCTTTTACTGCTGGTTTGATTGACATTCCTTCATTAGCATGAAATAAATAAACAATTAAGGGGGAAAGTCAGCTTCCAGTTTTGCATTTCCTTTAACATTTTTGCATTTCCCCAACCATTTATTTTATTTATTTGAATTATTTGTTTATCTCCTCGCACATTTAGTTATTTATGCAGGAATATGTGGATTTTCATATTCATTTATTTACGACAGAATATTATTATTATTATTATTATTATTATTATTATTATTATTATTATTATTTTCTCTCAGGTTTGTCCTGAAAGTCTCTAAAGGGGAGCAATGAGTTCCGCTTTATATTAAAAATAAAATATTGTAGCGAATATAATTTATTTTATTATTTTATATTACTCTTGGCCGTGTGTTTCCCTCCTGCTGTAAACTAACACACGCCATAATAAAGCAGCAGCTGAACGCGTCATGATTCCGCGCATGCGCACTGACGCGGAAACGGGGAACTGAATTCTCCGGAACACACCGGAACTCACGGGCATGTTTCAGGAAATACGTCATTGTTGTGCGCCATAAGACTTCACAAATTGCGTAAACGGGCCGCTCGTGAAAACAACTGCGACGTTTTAAAGCTTTTTTCTTCAAGTTTGGGGTGTTTTCGACGAAAAAGTTCCAGCCATGGCGATGCAGGCGGCCAAGCGAGCGAATGTAAGTACAGTTTATTCCGTAAAGTTTTACATTTTGCGAGTTGTTTGTGGACTTCCGCTTTATGTAAGACTGTAGCGAGGTAGTTAGCTAACTAGCTTGTTAGCTAGTCTCCTAGTCACTAACCTGTTAGACTCTGTCGACTAATGAATGTTGTTAAACTGCAGCGTAACTGAAGTGTAACTGAATTACTAATTGAAAGAATTGAGGAATAAATATTCTAAAAGAATCAGTTATGAAGCCTTATGAGTCCACAAACACAAGTGTAGTAGCTGCTCTGAAAGTCCCTAGAGCAGGAGAACAGCAGAAGAACAGATCTGTGTGAGAAATATCAAGCCTTCAGTGTGCCAGAGAACTCGTGATATATCCATTCTTAGAGACTGGACAGAGGGTTAATGGTATTAATTCATCACCAGCTTGTTTGATCTGCAACAATAGTGTCGTAATGTTCCTCCTGTTTTCCCTCCTCAGATTCGCTTACCTCCAGAGGTGAACAGGATCCTGTACATACGAAACCTTCCCTACAAGATCACAGCCGAGGAAATGTACGACATCTTTGGGAAATATGGACCAATTCGGCAGATTAGAGTGTGAGTTCCCAGTTCATGTTTTGAAACAGTTTGAGTTGTTTTAATCGTAGTCCAGTTGTTTATACAAGATGATTTTCTAAGGTTCATTCTTTCTTCAGGAAGCGAATCAGTTAATTACTGTCCCTGACTCTTTTCATTACTTTTGAATGCATGTGTAAGTAATTCAAGAGCTTGAGTAGATCAGACACACTGATGAGTCACAACGAGACGCTCCAGTGTCATAGATCAGTGTATTACTGCTGAATAAAACTAGTGGACAAAGTCATAAAGTAAAAAAGTCACAAAAAAAGCTCCTATTGTGGATTGGAAAAAGTTTTCACATCCCGTCTGTGGGTTTTTTTTTTTTTTTTGCACACTTTGTGTTCCAGATTTAACTTAAAATGATTAAATATCATCATAGACTTTGGTATGTCCAGCCCAAATACCATACAAAATACCTGAAACTCTCCCAGAATATTAGGCAAACGGAGACACTTTCTTCTTTTTCTCAGCATTTCTCAGTGTGGGAGATACTTGCTTCCCACGTAGGCCTACTTCTGACATTCACTTTCTATTGCTGGACAGAGAAAAAAAGAGCTCATTAGATTGTTCTTCAGCGTAAATCCCCCGTGTTGCAGTGCAGTTTTTGATCAAACCTGAGCTTGATTGCTTGAGCAGTCAAGTCAGTCACACTGTCGTCTCTCCCACAAAGAGATGCTAATGTCTGTGAACAGTCTAAGTCAAGCCTTCAAAACTTGTCTCACGATATTATCGTGCTGTAACATTGGCAGCAGTATATCAAGCATCAGGAGCCATAATTGTGAGGGTAGTTACTTAATTACCTGCCCGTCAGCTTCCACTGTGACTTTGGTCCACACTTCAGTAGCCAGTGCAAAGTTAACCGAAGCTGATTTTATTACCTTTCACCTCAAGAGTACTCATCTCGTCATATTTAATTTCTATAATGGTTGGGAAGTGTGTGTAATGGCAGGATGTGTATTTTTTTTAAATAATAATTTAACACATTTTTAATAGAATGATATCAACTACACGTGCATGTGCTCTGTGATGAACAGCAGCAGAGATGCTTGTTGAATTGTTGTGTAGTGAAGTCGCCCTGATAAACAACACACGGTTTTCTTAATTTAAACCCTGTTCATGTTTTGCGAGTGAAGGCATTCACAGCTTTATCTGTTCAGCAGCACAGACAAGTGAAGCTAAGCTGCCTCAGAGAGAGAGAGAGAGAGAGAGAGAGAGAGAGAGAAAGAGAGAAAGAGATGTTTTGTTGGTCATTAAAGTTTGTACAGGATACAAAACAGGAGAAAATGAAAACATAATATAAGATAATCATCAAACTTGATGGCCATCACAATAGTTGGAACCTATCAATGATTCCTCACACTATCATCACTCATCTCAATCCGAGTGCTCACGTGGGGATGTTGTGCTTCTGTGGAAGGCTTACTCAGACCTGCATACGTTGCTATGGCTAATTTGTCCTTTTTTGCTCCTAGTCTTTACTTGAGCTTTCTGCTTCATTAAAGTCATTAACTCGCTTTGAGAACGTAGATCTCCAGTTATATGTTGGGATTGTTTTCTGCCTCACTTACAATTTGGGTAAATGCATCTTCTGCATTCTGACAGTTGGATGTTTCCCAGTGATGTTTAAAAGAATGTTTTAATAAACTCTAGTTAATTCAAAGTGATGCCTGGACATGCTAGTGTGAAGTTTTTTTATATTATATATGAGACTTAATAATAAATTGTGTGCTTGCAGTGGAAACACACCAGAGACCAGGGGAACCGCCTACGTGGTCTATGAGGACATCTTTGATGCTAAGAATGCCTGTGACCACCTTTCTGGATTCAACGTTTGCAACAGATACCTGGTTGTTTTGTACTACAACGCGAACAGAGTACGTTTACCTGAAATATAGACACTCTACAGTTGTAAAGTTTGCTGAGCTGTAACGGGTGTGTAAACTTTGGTGACATTGTTTTTTTCTCACCCTCTTTCAGGCATTCCAGAAAATGGATACAAAGAAAAAAGAAGAGCAGCTGAAGCTTCTCAAGGAGAAATATGGCATAAATACGGATCCCCCAAAGTAAAACGATCCCTGTCATTATCCCTCTCCTCCCCAGATGTCCCCTTTTCAACGAGAATGGAAAATAAACCTCACCTTTTGTACAGCTAATTTACCTGAACTTTTATGTAGTAAACATTGAGCTATTAGGACTTTTGTTCCCTGCTATAAAGCTTTTTATTTGTACATGTGATGTACCACCGGATGGTTATTTTGCATCTTTACTGACTTTTGGAATTAAATGGCTGGTATGTAATTGGGCTTTATTGTGAATTAATGAATAAATCATGTCTGTCTTGTTAGTGGAACATTTACACAAACCATATCTAACAACACAATCCTAAAAGTCACCTATATTTAATTCAGTTTTATTTGTATAGTGTGTTTAACAATGGACATTAAGTCTATGTAAGTCAAGGCTGAAACTTTTACCGGTTAGATATATATCTAATCATACATTACTCTTTGCGCAGATTAGAAACTGGGTGTTGAATGTAATTGAAGTGTGTTCATTGTTTACTAAAAAAAAAAAAAATGCCATTCCTGGTTCAGTTCTTGTTGAAGAAGAGTGACGAGACCTCTAGTGGTACTGCTAATGCCATGGGCTGTTTATATGACCAAGGATTTGGGAATTTTTTATTTTTTTAAATTAATTTCTTGAGTATCAGATGTAAGCAGGAAAAAAATATATAATAAAAAAATGAATACTGCAGACTGTAGTCAGGTCCAGGAGGTTCAAAACAGCTATAGACATTTGTGTTTACACTTTTCTAACACTCCACATTCAGCCTGTGAGCACACATTCCCAACCCTGGTGTTGGAACCTGGGCCCTAGACGATTAGCTGAATTGCTCCAGGTGAGTTAAATGAGGTAGAAAGTGCTGCGGTTCTCCCGGGCTGGAGTCTGACCTCGCTGTTGAAAGAGAAGAGCCAATCATTTAAACACTGCACTCAGCTTGTGTAATGTAGAAACCATGAGAATCATAACGACCGAGGTCTTTTAAACATTAGTCCCAACCCTGTACTGTGGTTTAGCAGCTGCTCCTCCTGAAACCACGGTTAATCTGCATGTAAATTTGAGGGGCGCATCTTTTAGACGCTTAGCGGTAATAGCACCTAAAGCGAGCTCCTGCACATCCAAAGCAAATGGTCATTTCTATGCAATGACCATTTTAAATAAGTAAGTAACAAAATATTTTACAAAATGGAAAAAATCATTTAAAAAACTATATTATATAATCTTTGTTTTATATTATTTTTAAAAACTATAATAATAAATAAATACATTTTTAAAAAGTATAGATGGTTCATTTCACAGAGGAAGTCTCTGACATGACTCCATGTTCACAATACAAATGAATTCATTTTACTGTAGAATTTTAAAGTAGTTGCTCTTCAAAGTCACTTGATCTGTCAGTATAATTAAACCAGTGAGTTATTTTGATGGTTTCAAGCTTGTAGAGGATCAAACCCACTCAGATCAGTTCACACTGAGCTCCTCTATGCTCACAATAGAAATGAAATCATTTTACTGTAGAATTTTGAAGTAATTGCTCTTCAAAGTCACTGAATCTGTCAGTATAATTGAGCCAGGAGGCTAATTTGATGAATTAGGAAATAGACATTTCAAACTGATACATGATGAAACTCAGATCAGTTCACAGTGAGCTACACTGCCTCAGAATAAAGACAAATTAATTTTACTGTCAACATAATTGCAATTCATATTCATGATTTGTGAATTTCTCTCTAGTATGAATGCTAAGAGTTTCTTAGAGATATGTACACTATATTGCCAAAAGTATTGGGACACCCCTCCAAATCATTGAATTCAGGTGCTCCAATCACTTCCATGGCCACAGGTGTATAAAATCAAGCATCTAGGCATGCAGACTGCTTCTACAAACATTTGTGAAAGAATGGGTCTCTCTCAGGAGCTCAGTGAATTCAAGTGTGGTACCGTGATAGGTTGCCGCCTGTGCAATAATCCATTCGTGAAATTTCCTCATTACTAAATATTCCATGGTCAACTGTTCGTGGTATTATAACAAAGTGGAAGCAATTGGGAACAACAGCAACTCAGCCACAAAGTGGTAGGCCACGTAAAATCACAGAGCGAGGTCAGTGAATGCTGAGGCGCACAGTGCGCAGAAGTCGCCAACTTTCTGCAGAGTCAATAGCTATAGACCTCCAAACTTGGTGTGGCCTTCAGATTAGCTCAAGAACAATGCGTAAATAGCTTCATGGAATGGGTTTCCATGGCCGAGAAGCTGCATCCAAGCCTTACATCACCAAGTGCAATGCAAAGCGTCGGATGCAGTGGTGTAAAGCACGCCGCCACTGGACTCTAGAGCAGTGGAGACGCGTTCTCTGGAGTGATGAATCGCGCTTCTCTGTCTGGCAATCCGATGGACGAGTCTGGGTTTGGAGGTTGCCAGGAGAACGGTACATTTTGCACTGCATTGTGCCAAGTGTAAAGTTTGGTGGAGGGGGGATTATGGTGTGGGGTTGTTTTTCAGGGGTTGGGCTTGGCCCCTTAGTTCCAGTGAAAGGAGCTCTTAATGCTTCAGCATACCAAGACATTTTGGACAATTTCATGCTCCCAACTATGTGGGAACAGTTTGGAGCGGGCCCCTTCCTGTTCCATCATGACTGTGCACCAGTGCACAAAGCAAGGTCCATAAAGACATGGATGAGCGAGTTTGGTGTGGATGAACTTGACTGGCCTGCACAGAGTCCTGACCTGAACCCGAGAGAACACCTTTGGGATGAATTAGAGCAGAGACTGAGAGCCAGGCCTTCTCGACCAACATCAGTGTGTGACCTCACCAATGCACTTCTAGAAGAATGGTCAAAAATTCCTATAAACACACTCCTAAACCTTGTGGAAAGCCTTCCCAGAAGAGTTGAAGCTGTTACAGCTGCAAAGGGTGGGCCAACTCCATATTAAACCCTACGGATTAAGAATGGGATGTCATTAAAGTTCATGTGCATGTAAAGGCAGACGTCCCAAAACTTTTGGCAATATAGTGTATATACGTCCAGCATTAGCAGCATTTAGCCACTGACAGGATGCCATAAGGCTCTTGTAGAGCTACACAGTTTGAAAGTGTTGGTTTAGCTGAACAGCACTCCTCGTCATTTAGTGCTAATACATAATACGTGGAAAAACATTTTAGCTCATGTCACTCCGCTTCCAAAGTACATTTCTTAATAGAGTCTTCAGTCAAATTATAAACTTATTATTAAATTAACCCACATATTTTAATTTGAAGTGTTTTGTCATTTGTATGGAAATAAAACATGATCCTGAGATGCAAATTCACTACAGGAAACTAATCATTGTAACACTGACACATGAAAAGGACTAATAATTAAAGCTAGAATTCTTTGTATAATTTAAATTAATAATTTCAATTTTACATTAATGTCTATTTTACATATGGTTTACATTTACATTCTTTTTATTCATTTTACTCATGTCTCTTAAAAAGAAATAAATAATTTAAAGATATTTTGTGAAATTCTGACTTGTGGAACTGTAAAGAACAAGAACCAGGTCAACATGTATAAATGTTTGCTATAAAAAAAGAAGGAAAAATATGAGACATGACTAAACAAAAGGGTTTTTCTTTATTTTTCTCATCTCAACATGCAGCACATGCACTGTCAAGCTTAACATTTTTTAAACAACCCGAGACAATGAAACAAAACTGTCATGTATTTGATCCGTTAATGTCACTTCTTAACAATATGTCTAAATAACAAGGAACACAGAACAATGAAAAGGAAAAATAAATCTAGTTTTCAGAGACAATGAAAACTTCAGGCAGAACTCAAAACACTGAAATTAGATGCTTAAGTGCTAAAGTGATCAGAATAAACAAGTGGCAAAAATGTAACCCGAGATACTGAGAGTAAAACAGTGCGTTTAATCACCTAATCAAGCCGCAGCTACTCTTTACTACTGGGCTCGATCGTCTCGGTTGCGGAAACCTGCCACTCTTTCACAAAGATGATGTCATCATCAGATGTGTCCTCAATTCTAAGGGACAGATGTGTGACCATTAAAGCTCTTAGTTCCTCTGCATCAGATGGTTGCTGTACGTCTGCAGAGAACATGACAGTCATCTGTATATGTTCAGAAACTAGTCACATTAAAAAGCCACATCAAACCATACATGTCTGCTGATGGTTTTGTGATTCATAATAAAATGTAACAGCTCACCAGAAGACACCGTATCAGCAGCAAGACATTCAGTCTGCACCATACTGACTTTAATCTAAAATTCATACAACAAAATGAAATATACAACATTTCCCCAAAAAAGAATTAACATTAAATGCATCAACACTAGTGGAAGTAAACTATCCTCACCATGTCTGATGTTGTATCCGACCCCTGTTCATTCTCACTCACAAAGGCAATAACATCATCTGTAAAACCAAGAGCCATATCAGTGAATGTTATATTTCTAAAAAATGCATTTTAAACAAAAAGGTCCTGTTTTACCATTAGTTGGTTTGTAGTATACGATTGTGTTTGTAAAGCAAGATAGCGTACCAATCACTTCAATTACGGCAGCCAAGTCAGGATCGGCATCAAGTTCCACATCCAGAGCCTATAAAAATATCAAATAAAGGCCTCGTTCACACCTGGCATTAACCCGGCGATCCAACCGTAAGTGGTCAGTGTTAAGTACAGGTGTGCACGAGGTCCAATGTGTCTCACAGTGTCAGCCGATCACTCAAACCACATTCGTGTTTGGAAATGGCGCTGAGCTGTAGTTCTCCACCGCTAGATTAATGGATAAAGGTGACACTATAACAGCAGAGATGAAAGCAGCTGCTTCTCTTTGCTTCTTCTGTGATCTCATCTCCTGTTCATTTATAAGTTTTGTTACCAGACCACCTGATAGAAACGTTTGAAACAGTCTGTACAGGGACATGAGAGAATTTCTACCTGAAAACAAATAGTAAATGTGCATGACACCCTTCCTCCAGCGGAAATGACAAAACCTGATCACAAGTGCTCACTGGAGACGCGCTCAAAATGCCACGTGTAAACACCAGTGTGTTTCGGGTGTCCACTTGTGATCAGATCACTCGAGACAGATGTTAATACCAGGTGTGAACAGGCCCTTAGACTCCAGTGTCATACAGCTATATACATTATTTTTTAAAAAGTACCTTCTCCTGTGACATTACACTGAAGGTTTCCACATGAGTTTCAGCCTCAGATTCTGCCTCCTGGTCCTGTTAACATGTTAAAGCTTTATATCTCTGGCCCATGTGTACACTCATAGTACATATTAACTTCAAAAAAATACAAAACTACCTTCTCCAGTGGTATCACGGGTATGAACTCCATCAGCTCATCTACCTGCTCACACATCTTAGTCACATCTTCTACTGTTAGTTTACAAGATTAAATGAATAAAAAAGGTCCAGATCCTTTTCCTGATTAATATTAGATTATATGTTAATATTTGAATATTAATAACACTAAACAGACCTCCTTGTTCTTCTACTGGAGGACTCGTCTCCTCAGTATCTTCTGCAGGTTGTACCTGATGTGAAACGTCAGAGTAAATTTATGCTTTTTATCTAACCAAAGACTTTTTTTTTTTTTTTGGCTACTTTAGTTTACCTGGACTTTCACAGCACAGCATAAATCTTGTGCTACTTCTAATGATGGATTCATTTCCATGTCTGGTTCTGCAGGAAAAAAAAAAAACATACCACAGATCATACCAACGTGTTAACTTTTGACACTGAGTAGAATGAGCATATGAAGTAATTTCTGTAATAAAGTAATAATCAAATCTGTAATTAAGTAATAATCTACTTTAAAGCTTAATTTACAATTCACATCACCAATTATCAATAAAAATTTACTGATTTATTCATGCAGATGAATGGTGAACACTGATGCAAGTTGGAGACAACAAACTGTCCAGACAAGGCAAAGTTAAAGACCACCAACAGGCAAAAGAATGGTGTTTTTCTAAAGCTTCGGCAGGCTTTATCTTGTAGATCACAAGTAATCTTGTCACAAGTAGCATGATAAAACCTGCTTAAGTGTCCTGTTATAAGAAAACACAGTGTAAAAAAGATTTTAAAAAAAAATAAGATGGTGGATCTCTTCATGTTTGCCTTGTCTACTGTTTTTGCTGCAGCTGGCTTGGTGCCACATACCACAGAAACCACCTGCCTAATATTGTGTAGGTCCCCTTTGTGCCGCCAAAACATCTCGGACTCATCGAGGCATGGACTGCACAAGACCACTGAAGGTGTGCTGTGGTGTCTGGCACCAAGACATTAGCAGCAGATCCTTAAAGTCCTGTAAGTTGTGAGGTGGGGCCTCCATGGATCAGACTTGATGTCCAGCACATCCCACAGATGCTCGATTGGATTGAGATCTGGGGAATTTGGAGGCCAAGTCAGCACCTTGAACTCTTTGTCATGTTCCTCAAACCATTCCTGAACTATTTTTGCAGTGTGGCAGGATCCATTATCCTGCTGAAAGAGGCCACTGCCATTAGAGAATACTGTTGCCATGAAGGGGTGTACTTGGTCTGCAACAATGTTTATGTAGGTGGTACGTGTCAAAGTAACATCCACATGAATGCAGATTCTTCCCATAGTGTATCCCGGTGCCATCTCTTCCCCAGGTCAGACCCGGCCATAATAACCGCCTACAATGGGCACGTGAGCATCAGACCTGGACCACGGAGCAATAGAAGATGAAGACCTGGTCTGATGAATCACATTTTCTTTTATATCACGCAGATGGCCATTTTTCACTGTGCAATAAGACCACAGTCCGACCTTCTTGCTTTCTATCGGCTCACAAGGCCGAGGCTCTTGAATTCACAGGTCAAAGTTCACCACAAAGCAAAAGGATGTTTTTTTCACATCTCTTCACTTTTCCCTTTTCAATGAATTGGCTTTTCCACTGGCCAAATTTTAATTTGTGTTCAGTCTGACGACTGCTTTCGCAGAAAAGTGTAGTTTTTACATGACTCCCATGGTGTACCAAGGAGTAAAAAAAAATGGCAAATGCTATGGCTAAACCGTAGATGTTGGCAGGTCTGTCAGGAGAAGTAATTTATATTAGATATGATGTGGTATTACTTTTCAGCCTGGATCTACTTTAGAAGTACCCTGATAGAAGGTATTAATGCATAGCTTATGGCCCCCGAAACCCATTTCTAGTAGGCTATATCATAGTTTAACGTGAATTAATTAAATGGCATGTGTTACATATTACAAGAACCACGTTTATGCAGTGTTCTTGTAATGGAAGTGATTATCTTACCACTTTGTTCAACTGAAACATCTGCAACAAACTTCTTGCTCTGCTGAAAAACAATACAATCCAATATTAGAAGATGATGTTGCTGGTATTGTTATAAAAAAACAGAAAAAAAAAAAACACAATACCCATCCCATTTAAAATGAAAGGAATAAAATAAAGCCCACCATTTCCTGAGGAGTATCAAGACCTAAATCTGGACCTTGAGTTGCATCGTCTTGGACAGGTTCTATTAATTAAAACAAAATGGAGTCAGATAGGCATCACATAGAAAAGTATGCGATCTTGCCCTCGGAATGATCCATGTAGGTAAATCAACCCATATTACTTACTTTCAGATTCTGCCACCAAGTCACCTGAATAGGAGTCATGCTCTTTGTCTTGAGCCTGTAGTAACAAGTAAAAGAAGTACTTATAGGGACAATCTGACCAAACTACAAAATCTGACCATCGATACATATGGTGTAAACATACCTACTCTGTGGTGAGATTTCCTGGTTTGAATACTGGGGAAACCCCCTCCTGATTACGCATGTTGATTTGAAACATTTATGGGTGGATATTTGGGTGGGAGGCGAATGGGGCCGGTGCTCACTACTTAATGGAGCTAATGGTTAGGGAACTAGCTCATGGTTCAACGAACACAGATATCAATCTGGCTACTGCTAGTAAGCAATGACTTTGCTTTGTACCTAAAATTATTGTGATGGAGTGAATGGATTTCTCAAGCAACAGGAATGATTTAACAGATGAGAATTTCTGTGGGTTGCTGCTTACTAGTTACAAGCATTTGCTAGCGGACATTAACACACTGTCCTACCTCAGTTTGGCTCCTTTGGTCAGGTTGACCGGGTGAGGAGCGTCTCTGGTCTCCGTATTGTACTAAATACAAACAAAATCACTGTTTTCTCTAGCATCTTCTTCAGCGGAAGACCTAGTAACTGCTTTCAAATCTCTTTCATATTCCTCTGGTTTAAAGTGCTGGCTGCACAACTGTAAATGTCCACCATGTTTCGGAGTAAAGACCACTTTAGTGTGTGAAACAAAAAAGATATGCAGCGCAACCTGATTGCAAAATGACCCGATTAGCCTTCCAACCTGATGCTACTTGGTTATCCCTCCTAATTATCTGTAACTACAACCATCTTGTTATTAAAATGAACGCGTTTATGACCACGCTTCCCATTCTGACAACCAACAGCACAACGTGACATTTTAAAAAATGGTTTAGTTTCTGCAAGTGAGGCAGGCTCTTCCTTTTTTAGAAATGTCAGAGTGATGTGTCTCACTCGGAGGCCAGCACTGGTTGATCACAGCAGGGAATCCCGATGGTTGAATTACGTATTGGCGTATTGCATGCTGGGTATTGTAGTTTCTCTACACTGATGCGTGAAAACAGGAAACTGACACAAAATCATGACCTCTGTTACAATGCTGACACTAAGTGATACAATCCCATACAAAAGAATACTAATTATTATTACAAA
Source organism: Pangasianodon hypophthalmus (assembly GCF_027358585.1). Classification (NCBI taxonomy): domain Eukaryota; kingdom Metazoa; phylum Chordata; class Actinopteri; order Siluriformes; family Pangasiidae; genus Pangasianodon; species Pangasianodon hypophthalmus. The sequence continues at coordinate 2,599,135 of NC_069728.1, read as the reverse complement.
TAATATATTAAACTCTAGTTTTATGCCGGAATGCTCCTTTAATGCACTTTTCATGATCAGGAAAACACAGGTATGCGGCAACACTGACAATAAACTATCATACTATATAACTTGACTGCTATAAGTAAGGTTCAACAAGTCCAGAGAAAATAAAGACTCACTTAAAATATTTCACATGCGATGCGAGGACAATGTAGAAGTTTTCAGTTAAGCCCTCATGGTGACTGCTTTCTCTCAAACTCTCAAATCTCATTTACCTGTTCCTCAATGATGACGAGATCGACCCCACCACTAGGCTGTTCATCCATTTCTTCATTAAAGCCTTTAAAAAAGAAAAAAAATTACCAGGTAAACCATAAGAAAAAATTTTTGTTTCATGACTTTTAAGATGTAAATTCCACAAATGCTAAATTTAAATGTAATTTCTTACCAGTAGGTTCTTGAGAGGAAAAACATTCTACAGTTTCATGCTCAGTTTCTTTAGCCTATTAGCACACAAACAACAGAATTAGGAAATATCAAATTAGATTTAGAGTTTGGTGTGACTTTAATGCTGTTAAATGAACACAGCTCACACATTCAAAGCCTTGTAAAGTAAAAGCTCCGATGTGTGTACGTATAGTACATATTTAGCGTAATACACAGAAAAATGCACCTTCTCCTGTGACATTACACTGAAGGTTTCCACATGAGTTTCAGCCTCAGATTGTGCCTCCTGGTCCTGTTAACATGTTAAAGCTTTGTAGCTTTGGTCCATGTGTACACTCATAGTACATATTAACTTCGAAAAAATCCAAAACTACCTTCTCCAGTGGTATCACGGGTATGAAATCCATCAGCTCATCTACCTGCTCACACGTCTTAATCACATCTTCTACTGTTAGTGTACAAGATTAAATTAGTGCATTAGTTCAGTTTCAGATCCTGAATTCTAGACAGGATTCATATTAGACTACATAATAAACATACTGCCATTCAAGTGTGCAAAACAGACCTCTCTGTTCCTCTGCTGGAGGACTTGTCTCCTCAGTTTGTTCCTGATGGGATATGTACATAGTTGTTTAAACTTCAGAGTAAATGCATCCTTTTATGTCTATCCAAAGTCACAGACTGGGTCGTTAATTTACCTGGACCGTCGAAGCACCGCATGCATTCTGTGCTAGTTCTAGTTTTAGATCCATCTCCATGGCTGGTTCTGCAGAAAAAAATAAAATCATACCATAGAGCCTTTTCTCACAACAATACATTTTTGATTAAAAGTCTATGGAAATATAAAATCTTAAACAATACTTAGGACAGTAAGTGTTTTCTAGTCACATCGCTCTCTCATAGAACAAGACCTTTTTAAAACTACAATATTCTTCTGTGACTAGTCTTCAGTTCTGACTAGCTCTTCTACATTACAAACTCTTACATCCAGAAGCTAAGACACTGCAGATCAAAAAGTCTGAATTCACTCCACAAGTCATGTCACGAATTTAAAGTGAAGGTTTGACTGATTTACTCATGATGAAACAGTACCCAAAAAGATAAATACATTTGAAATGAAAATGAATTTGCTGAATTACAACAGCTGCATTTATGTGCAGCATTTCTCTCACCACTTTGCTCAAGTGAAACATCTGCAACAAACATTTGACTCTGCAAAAAAACAAACCAACAAACAAACAAACAAACCATTGCAACATTAGAAGCACATGAATCTGGACTTTAAGACAAAGGAAAAAAAAAATAAAGCCTACCATTTCCTGAGGAGCGTTAAGGTCTAAACACTGAATCAAATCTACTTGTAAAGTTTCTGTTAATCAAAACAAAATGGAGTCAGATAGACATTACATAAAAAAGTATGTGATCTTCCCTTGGGAAGACTTTTTTTTTTTTCTGGGAATGATCCAAGTAGGCCATATTACTTACTTTCAGATTCTGCCACCAAGTCACCTAAACAGGAGTCATGCTCTTTGTCTTGAGCCTGTAGTAACAAGTAAAAGAAGTCATGAGGCAATGTTCAAGTCTTTGTTTAAACCCTCATGAATATCAAGACTATTCTCTCTCAAATCTTTAAAACCTTACTAAATTTACCTGTTCGTCACTGACTACTACATCCATCCCAGCACTACGTTCTTCATCAATCTCTTCATCACGATCTATGACTTTAGATGATAAAGACTTTAGAACATTCAACTAAACCAAACAATATTCTCAATTTTAAACGAAGAAAATTTAATAAATGCATTCATATGTGATGAATCTTACCAGAAGGATCTTGAGAAGCAAAACACGTTACAGCTTCATGCTCCATTTCCTTTTCAACCTATTAAGAATGTTACTGTTCATCGCCATGCATGCAAAGCAATTGTATACAATGCAGTCCTACCTTAGTAAATTACACATTCACCTTTGAACCACCATGAGCAAATGTAGCACTTCTTCCCACAAACATCTCTTTACCTCATCTATAAGGTAAATTTCGCAGACTTACATTATTATTAAATTAGATTAAATAAATTAACGTAGACTATATTTTAGATTTAAGCAGATAATATATATATTTAAATCCTCTTAACATGAACACAAACTTCCTCAAACCCTTCAAACCCTCCTTTGATACATGTAAGGCCAGCCAACTGCATCTTTTCAGACTGCTGCTCATTCTGCATCACAGGGCACCATAAAACACTCAGAGGAAATCCTCTGGCTGTCTGCCCTCTTCCACATACATGAGCTCACAGACACCTAACATAGCTGTAATTGACAGGGGAAAGAAAGAATACCCCCCCTTTTGCCAATTTTGCTCTCTTCTCACTCCCGGCCACGGATGGCTGTGGCAACGTCGTGATCCCCGGAAGATACAGCAAACACTTTTCTGTTTCACCACTCGGGAGCCAGAAAACTTGTTTTATCATCGATAATAAAATGTCATTCTTTTCTAACAGTTTTATATTTTAAAGTTTTTTCACTGCCACTGCCACTGCTGATATATTACTAAAGCTGAAAAGCAAGCAGAACAGCAGCACACACACTTCTATGGATGGTTCCTACCTGCAATGATTCCTCTGGTACAATTTCAAAAATGTTCACTGGATCCACTTTCATTACAAAATCATGGTCCAAAAGCAGTACCTATATGTGCAAAGAATTTGTAGCCAAGAGTTTATTTTAATAATAATAATAATAATAATTAAAATAATAATAATAAAACAATTTTACAATAAGGTTTTTAAATTCTGGATTCAAAAAATTGTTGTTCGCATGACATATTCACAGTAAGAGCTGTGCTTACCAAGGTAGAATCATCAGAAATCTTTAAAGTTTGTGCTCGGCACCAACCCTTGTGTACGTGGGACCAGATCACACATTCTGACCCGACTACATTGCTCTCTGCAGCCCTCCTTACGTTTCCCAAGTCTTTGTAGAAACAAAGAATCTTGAACATGTATATAAACTGTCTTCTGTGTTTTTTAAATAAATAAATAAATAAATTTCTAGATTTGCATATCTGACACTTGCCTGATTTTATGATCTCATGATCAGACTCAGTCTCATGCTCTTCGTGTTCTGAAACCGATCTGTACACTTTTTCACAGACCTCGTCACAAGACGGAACTTCTGGAGATGCAGTTTCTGCAGTTTCCACCACTTCGTTCTCATCAGTATACTCCAGAGAACCTGTGAATGCTCCTTTACTCATAAAGTCTGTGGAGTCTAACTGGCATTCTCCGAGAACATCCACAGGTTGATTGGAATGAATGTCTGAAATATCCACATTTACATTCGTATCCTTCACACCAACACTTTTCCCATAATTCTCAGTCTTTTCAATGCCTGCTGAAGTCAAATCGTGATCATCATCTTGAGAAAATATCGTGCCCACAGCAACATTTCTTTTATCCAGCAACTCTGTGGATCCAGCTTGCTCCTCATGCTCAGCCAGAGTGCTATCGCATTCTACCTGCATTCTGAGTGGAGAAATGCAAGTGCCATTGTGCAGATACTCCATGGCACAAAGGGGGTCCTTGGGTCTTACTACAGGTTCACTTACACAGAGAGAGGACGTTTCAGTCACAGTAGTTGAATCCAAGAGTGTCGCAGACGGTGCATTTGCTAGTTCAAATGATGTCCTCTTGCTATTTTGAGTCCAACATTTTTTCACTGCATCATTGATAATAATTTCCTCACATTCCAATTTAACAAAATGCGGAGTCACCATATCACATGAACTGGCTAACTTCAAAATTGTGACTTTCAAGAGATGGTCATTGATTAGCTCAAAGAACTGATCAGCTGCCTTGTCGTCCCAAGACCCCTCCAAAACATTAAAACCATCAAGCTGACAGGCAAATGCCTGAGGAGGCAAATCAGACACCTCAAATGGCAGTGGTCTAACATCACTCATTTTAACTTTTGATTCATTTCCATAGTCAACAAATAGAACAGAGAGTGTGTCCTTTTCAACTGAGGTCACCTTTGCACGATACCACAGTTGGTCCTCATCGAAAAGGGCAATGCATCCACTTCCAATTTGTAGGGTTTCTACATTCAAAGCCCCGCTTTCCAAATTACTACCAATCTTTTGGATTATATCAGAAATCTCCTGCAGCTTTTCTGTCTCTGCATACTGACACCAGAAGAGCTGTGGCCCAATAATGACTGAGGCATATACAGCAATTACCTGTCCAGTCGGTATATCAGGATTTTTATAAGTACACAGATTGAAGTTAGTATCTGGGCTCTTGGGTGCAGCTGTTACAGTTATGTTGCTTGCATCTTTGGAGAGAGCAGATCCCAACAGCTTACCATTGACCTCAAGTTTGACCTCCCATACAGAACCTGCCTGCTGGATAAATTTACATAAAAACCCATCCGCATTCTTTTCCATTTCAGTTTTTAAATTAGAGGCCACATCACAGTCAACATTTTCCACTCCAATCAGTGAGCAATGAATGCTATACCTTGGTTGGGAGAACATTTTGTCCAGAATGCATATTTTTGAGACCGAAACTTCAGCAGTATTTCCGAAGTCAATGAATTCTACATCAGCCGTGTCACCGACCGGCGCTTTTCTTACAACTGCGCGGTACCAACAGTTATCATCAGGGTACTCTGCACTAACCAAGTCACCTTCACAGAGGTCACCAGAGTTAACAGGTACATGCTCCGACTGACCATCATTCAACTTTTCCACCAGAGACCAAATATCACTTTCATCTGTTACCAATTGGACAAAGAAACTCAAAGGACTATTGCAATGCGAGATGAAAACTTCAGCTTCCAGACCTGGTTCGACTACTTTTACAGGGAGCTCTGCTTGTTTAAGGACACTTGGTTTTTCATTTTCAGATTCACTATGAGAATCTCTGTGAAAAACATGTTGCTTCAACTTTATTGCGGTGATGTCTCTCTTCATGTCCCCATCAAGAAATCTTCCTGAGCTTTCTTCCGAATCAGCATTTTTCTGAGATCTCCAGTGTTTTTCAGGAGTCCATTGCGGTACTTTTTGTCTTTCAGGCACACTATATGACCGATATTGATCCATAACATCAAATTCTTTTACAGTAATTTGCTCATTTCTCTCAACTTCAATGTGAAATTTCTCTCTTATTATTGCATTTACTGGAGTTTTCCCATCATACAGCTCAACAATTAATTTACCAGTTGGTTCTTTGGCTACTATCAATGCTTTCAGCTTGCGATCCATCACAAAACTTTCAAACCAATTATTCACTTCACCTGGAACCTTTTCAGGCACATCAGAAAGCCCACACTCAACTGCTTGCACAGGTATTGCCATAATCTCAGCAGCTTCAACTGGAACTGGTAGGAGGTCTGATTTCTCAACTTGCTGTGTGTCGCCATAATCCACAAAGTGGACTACAACTGGAGGCTTTACAGATTTAAACTGTCCCCTGTACCACAGCCCGTCAGTATATTTTGCAAAGCAAACATTTCCAAAGGTTTTTGGACAGTTAATTCTCTGTAGCTGACCACATAACCTGTTGACTTTATCTGCAAGTTCCTCAATCTGCACAGAATTTCTTTGCAGATGACAAAAGAACTGGTTGACATTTTTCACATAAGTGATGCATACATCTTCTTCAGACCCAGTTTTGATGCTGTGTGAAGAGTAGTAGTATGTATCCAGCCTTAAAGGTGGCAGAGCTACCATTTTAGATGCACTGTCGGCCAGACCTCTCTGGACAAGAAGTCTGCAGAGGCTTTGGAACGGACTCTCCAAATCCACTACATTGAAAATCACTTTCTGAGTGTCACACATCACAGCATATACAGTACACTTCAACATGACACTCATGGAGGCTGCCTTGTCCACAAACTCTCGAAACTGCAACGTAGCATCAGGACTCCAGACTAAAGGGGAATGAGAGACCGGATAGCTCAAGTTATACAAGCAGCATCGGAAAGCTTGTCCTTTCAGCTTAAGGAATTCTGGATCAATGCGGCGAAGGTCATGAATGGGAACTCTCTTTGTTTCCCCATAATCAACAAACAGTACAGTTACGTTAGAAGCCTGGTGCTTTTGGATCACCAAAGCTCGAGACCACATTCTATTTTCAGGATGACGGGCAACACAGGCAGCTTCCAAAGGAGGCTGAAATTCAGAGTTTGCATAGTACCTCTGGAGATCCTGCATTAGCAGTTTCAGGCATTTTGCATCAGTAGTTTTCTGACACCAAAAGTCATTTGGACTCTCGATGTAGGATACTGTAACATCAAATGAGCTTCCAATTGGAAACAAGTACTCCTTGAAAGCAGCTGTTACCGCAGGTGAACTGGATGACTGTGAAACAGCACCTGTCTTGAACACGTCAGAAGTCTGTACCACTTTAGTGTATGGTGCGACCATAGGTTTATCCATAGCTTCAAAGTCTGCAAAACCTGCATTACAGAGCAGCTTTGAAAAATCTTTTTCTCCATCTGACATTGAATCAATGACCTGGACAAGATGTGTGTCTTCGGACTTTGCAAGTATACGTACATCAAGGACTTTGTCCACAACAGCTTTAGCAAAGAATAATGTGGCATTTAGATCCCATTCTTCACTTCCGGGTTGAATGCCATAAAGAGCACACTTAATTGCCAAGGCTGGTAGGTTTTGATACCTGAGGGGCAACTCACAAAGGTTGCTACAATCAACCAATTCTTTGTTTCCATAGTCCAGGAAGAAAACCTCTGCCTTGGACTCAATGACTTCACAAATAGTAGCCCTATAGAATACATCATCTTGAGCTTTGGCCACACAAAGAAGACCAGCTACAGGCTTTCTAATCACTCCACTGGTTCTGGTCTGATCACTATACAGCTCTGTCAGGCCATTCATTAGCAGATCAAACTCAGCAGCATATTTCTGTGTCTGGATCCAAAACTTTGAGGGGCTATCAACATGCTGCACAACAGCCACATGCTCAGTATTAGGTGACAGACTTTCTGTAAAAATCCCTTTCAAATCCTCAGTTCCTTGTGTCTCACCTTTAACTGAAATCTGGCACCTCTGACGTGTTCCCATCTTATGCACGGTATAATCTTTAAGGCACCTTGAATCCATTAAGCACTTCTCTCTTGAGCCAAATAATTTGTTTATATTAGTGTTTTCATCTCCATAGAGTGTGACATAGTGGACGCCCTCTGAGAGGCTCTGATACTCAAATCTGGCAATAACCGTTCTGTTGAGCAGTAAAGATTTCAGATAATCAATCTGTGAAACTGTCCAACCAACACCTCGATCAATAACTCCATGAAGAGAGCAAACATAAGTCACAACAGGCATTCGAAAGAATTCTGGGGCCAGTGGTCTAACATGATCTACTTGAACAAATTGTTTCTTCCCATAATCCACATGTAGCACCTCAACTACATTGTTGGTGGACATGACCTGCTGCAAAACAGAGCGATACCACTTTCCATCAGTTCCTCTTGATGCACAAGGAGCCCCCAAATTCTCAGGTCTTGCAAAATGAGATCCAATTGTTCTTTCATAATGCTTAGTTATCTGCTCTGTCAGTTTCTTGAGTTCCTGGGAGAAAACCTTTAGCTGACAGAAGACACGCAGGGGATTGTTTACCTCTGTGACTAGTACAGTCTCAGTGGTTTCAGCTTGTAGCTCTGGATACATGTAACACTGCTGTTTCTTGATTTGTACAAGTGGTTCAAATCCCATGGATGCAGTCCTCAACAGGTCTACAGAACCAGCATCAGACTGTAAAGATCTTGAAACAAAGTCTTTGAATTCCTCACTTGACAATTTCTTTGCAAATCCCATCTCATGCATTTGCCTAGACAGACATGGAATATCAAGCAGAAATGCACGCTGGGGTATGGCAAAATCCAGAACACAGGCAGTAACTGATCTCCCACAGAATGATTTCATGAACCCCAAGGCCAATTTTGACCATCTATTTTCAGTAGACAATGGCAGGACATTGGAAAGAATGCAAAATTCAACTTCAGGAGGCAGGTTGAAAAAGTCAGTTTGGCCCCACGCCAAAAGGCTGGTATGAGCCCGAAGTGTTCTGCCTTCATCAATAAGGAACACGCTGTAGTAAGTATCATTCCTTGACACTATACGGCCTCTGTACCACGTTTCATAGACCCGTACAAGACACAGGTCACCAGGCTTGCCTTCTCCTTCATGAAATACTTCTTTGGGGTACTGAATCTCCTTTTTCATTTGTTGATATGCAAGTTTCTGATCCTGGACAAAATTACCCCAAAACTCTACTAGAACACAGAGAGGGTTCACGTTTACTCTGGTAATGAACACAGTTACAGTTGAGCCAGGTGACGGGAGCCCAGGAATTGAACACATTGTGCCGTTTTCCAGGTTTCAGATTTTCAAATAATTCAAGAAATTTTCAATGACTGATGACATGGTACCTACAAAGAAAAAGCAAAAGAACACATTTGAAAAGTATACCTTTTGATGTAGGCTTGTAATCAAGAACATAAGAGTTTAATGTTTTAATCAGAGAATAAAAGAGCAGTGCAATATTTGGGGTTCGGGTAGTGGTTCCCAAACTTTTTGGGCAAACAACCCCAAATGGGCATTATGAATTTCTGTCACATGACTCCAAGCCTCGACCTTCCCACATTTTTTTCCATTCCATATTTATCATTGTTGTTGTTGTTCTACTGTAACATTTCAAAATTTTATTGCATTAGTGATGTGGAACATAAGTGAATTTTTAATTTCCATATCTAAAACAAATACTGGGACAAGTCTAAAAATGCTAATAAGTCAGCAGTTAAAAGGGAGTGCTTACACACTTTAATGGGCTGTTGGACTTAGCTAATTGAAAGGAAACATGGCTCCAATGAGAGAGTTGTCAGTTGAAACAATGGAAAGGATTATAAAACTCCTTCAACAAGGAATTTCAACAAGGAGTGTGGCCAAAGAGGTTGGTTGCTCCCAGTCAGCTTCCCTTAATGGGAAGGTTATGAAAGGTAGATATACAGGCAGAGTAAGGAAGATGTCAAAGCATCAGGATAGAAAACTCAAAGCAATATGCCTTGAAAATAGAAAATGCACAACAAAACAAATGAAAAACAAATGGGCAGAAACAGGAGTCAATGTTTGTGACAGAACTGTAAGAAACTGGCTGAATGAAATGAGATTTACATATAGAAAAGCCAAAAGAAAACCAGCACTAACACCAAAACAGAAGAAAACAAGGTTACAGTGGGCTAAGGAGAAGCAATCATGGAGTGTGGATGATTGGATGAAAGTGAAATTCAGTGATGAATCATGAATCTGCATTGGCCAAGGAGATGATGCTAGAACTTTTGTCTGGTGCCGTTCTAACAAAACATATAAAGATGACTGCCTGAATCAATCAAATTTCCCAACTCATTTATGATATTGGGTTGCATGTCAGGTAAAGGACCAGGGGAGATGGCAGTCATTATCTCAGCAGTCAATGCACAGTTGTACAGTGAAATTTTGGACACTATTCTCATTCCATCCATGGAAAATAGGTTTGGTGATGATGAAATTATTTTTCAGGATGACAATGCATCTTACCACAGAGCAAACAGTTTTAAAGCTTTTTTCAGGAAAGGCCTATCAACTCAGTGACATGGCCAGCGAACAGTCCGGATCTCAATCCAATTGAAAATTTATGGTGGGAAGTAAAAAAACTGGTAAGGCTCCACCCTGCAAAGCTGATCTGTCAACTGCTATTCGAGAAAGTTGGAACCAGATTGATGGGAAATATTGTTTTTCATTAGTGAGGTCTATGCCTCAAAGAATAAAAGCCAGAGGAGGAGCAACAAAGTATTAATTGTGTTTTTTTTTTGTTGATGATTCCATAATTGTTTCCTCAACATTGAGTGATTCCATAATTTTTTCCTCTACTTGATATGGAAAAAGACATGCCATTAATAAAAAAAAATGTCCTTGAATTTTTTTTATGTATATTTCACAAACCAGAATGTTAAGCTATTGAACAAAACCTTTTTTGTGTCATATCTGTGATTTGTTTGTTTGCTATAAAGTAAAAAAGCTGGGTGAACATCCTCTAAGTGTGGTGATTCCATAATTTTTGCCAGGGGTTGTAGACTATATGGACAAAAGTATGTGGACTTAGCTTTGAATGTCTAATCTTGGTTTGAGCACCAAGTTTCGATGTGCAGACTGTGTGTGTTGTTAAAAAGGATAACCAACATGAAGACCAGAAAGCTGTCTATGGGAGAAAAGCAAGCAATTTTGAAGCTGAGAGAAGAGGGGAAAAATCAATAAGAGCCATTGCACAAGCATTGTGCATAGACAATACAACAGTTTGAAATGTCCTGTAAAAGAAAAATAAAATAAAATTTAAAAAAACACGTAAGAACAACCAGACATGGAACAGGTCGGCCAAGGAAACAAAAACAGCAGTTGATGACAGGAAAACTGTGAGAGCTGTGAAAAAAAAAAAAAAAAAAAACAACAGTCAGTGATATCAAAAACAACCTCCACAGGGCAGGGATGAAAGTATCACAATCCACCGTTTGAAGAAGACTTTGAGAGCAGAAATATAGAGGCCATACCACAAGATGCAAATCACTCATCAGCAGAAAGAATCAGAAGGCCAGATTGGAATTCGCAAAGAAATACAGAGATGAGCCACAAAATTTCTGGTACCAAGATTAACCTCTACCAAAGTGATGGAAAGTGTGGAGAATGAAAGGATCTGCTCATGATCCAAAACATACGAGCTCATCGGTCAAGCACGGTGGAGGTAGTTTCATGGCTTGGGCTTGCATGGCTGCCTCTAGAACAGGATCACTAATCTTTACTGATGATGTAACTCATGATGGTAGCAGCAGAATGAATTCAGGAGTCTACAGAAACATTCTATCTGTCAATTTACAGAGAAATGCATCCAATCTAATTGGGAGGAACTTTATCATGCAGCAAGATAATGACTCAAAACACACTGCAAACACAACAAAGGGCTTCATCAGAGGGAAAAAGTGGAAGGTTTTAGACTGGTCAAGTCAATCACCAGACCTTAACCCAATTGAGCAGCATTTCACCTCCTGAAAAGAAGACTGAAGGGACAATCCTCCCAAAACAAGCAAAAAACTGAAAGAAGCTTTTTCTCCATTATCACAAAAATCTATCAAAACAGCTCCTGAGCCCCGACCCTCTGCCGTTAAAGCTTAACCATGCTGGAGATGCAGTTCACTCATTTCAGAGAACAGATACTCTCCTGGCTCCATGATGATAACTTCAGACAGCTAAGAAATGAAGTTTCTTGGAGAAACTCTTGGAGAAAATACTTTTAAGTCAGAAATCCAGCAGCTCAGAGATGAGATAGGATGGCTCAAAATTTATTTTATTTTTTTTTAAGAATTCAACAACACAGCCACCTCAATAACACACACACACAACAGAAACACAGAGAGAACCACAACAAACAGTGATCATCTCCTCACTGGAACAACGAAGCTCATTCCAAAACCAGCCCCAACCTAATGAACAGGACTCCACACAGGAACTATCTGTAGCCCAAGTGCAAGCCACAACACACTCCAAGCCACCAGCACCGGAACTGTCAACCATCCAACCATCCTGTGACAGAAATGCAACTGCCTCGCCTTAAACAAGCAGGTGAAAAAAAAAATTTCATGCTCAAAAATTGCTCAGAAACACTGCTTGAGGAGTCCTAAGTGCATCATAGTGCACACTGCAGAGTAGCTGATAGAGCATCCAGACTATTCCCAAACACCAGAGTAGTCATCTCCACCACACTGCCCAGAAATGATGTAGCACCTACAATAACCAATACACCAAACAAACACGGAGATCACAAGGGGCTCACCACACCTCCATCTGACTCTGGCACCTGTACGATGGACTGCGCCCCAACCAGAAAGGAATGAGTGAGAGTGTTCGCCAAAACTCTCAAAGACCTGTCCTTAGAGAGAAATACACACATCCCTCCTCATCCGGCCAACAGGAGAACCAAACAAGCAGAATCCACTCCTGAGATCCACAGACAAGTCCAAGACCATCCACTGCCAAGGCCGTCACATCCTCTGAGACTACGTAGACTGGACATCATGACAAAATGCCCACCCCAAGCTGTACAGAAACCCTGCCCTACTCTGCACCACCATGCATCTCCCAACTCACCACCACACCTACATCACCAGAACTGGGAGAGATCGCTCATCTACTCACCACTGTGTACAACAAACTACTCACACCGGTCTGATTCAGGGGTAGGACATCTCAAAAGAACAATACAAGGCTCCCAATTAACGCTATTCCGTCTTTCTGGGGAAGGTAAAATAGGTTAAGGGATGATGGTAAACACGTTTTGGGACATTTTCGGGTTGATAACGTTGCATGCGTTTACAGATAATAAAATTATCATTAGCAGGGAATGGAAATATTGCTTATAATAGCAATAATCATTACAATAGTTAATTTCACTGCTGTTACTGTGAAATTGTATATCTTATATAAACATATTTGTGTCTGTAATCTGTTAAAAAGTGATGAACAAGAGAAACAAGTCACTCTATAACATTATACATTATAATGAAGATGAAGTTAACCAAACAACGTGCACTCTCTCGAAAATACCGTGATGCAGCATCTTACGAGTAGTGTTAGAAAAGCTAGCCTGCCGTATAGGGGCTATCCAATTAAACACTTTCATCATCATGATATCGTATACAGGATAATTAGCTAACCTGTTGGCTTGGGGTGAAGGTCGGGATGTTTGTCCGCAAGATGTTTGGCTAAATTTGACATTTTCTTTTGGATAACTTGGGTCATCTGAAAGGTAGGTAAAGTACAGTGTGCAGAGAGCTTGGAGTCTCTGAAATTATTTGTCCTGAGCATGCGGTAGCCTGAGAGCTCGGCTATACTGAATAAAACATTGCATATTTTGAATAAAACATCATGTACAACATTTAATGTTTATTTAATGTTAATTGAATGTTAGTTGACATACCAATAATTTTTCTTTCCCTGATTAATCAATTATAGAAAATAGTTGTTAGCAGCAGCAGCCCTATACTCGAGTTTAGCTAGCCTTTATTTTTTCTTGACATGTTTAATAGTGACAGCGGCGTAGCTAGAGGTGGATTTCGGGTCATGGCACAAACAACAATTGCAAAGGCAAGATTGGCAGACACAAGAAACAACAAAGCTGTTTAGACACCAAGAAAGCACCCTAAAGAGTGTACTGAAATCCAGATAACACAGGAACTGCATTGCACTGTAGTAAACAAATAAAGACTAACAAAAGCACTCCTTATGAGAAACAAGTAAGTGCTCTACAGACATCACTGATGCAGTGACATTTTACCTGGTTGAAGATATATTACCCAATAAAACAATGAAAATCAAGGGTTTTAAGAGGCTTATAAAAAAATAGTTGATCCTCGTTACCAATTACCGAATCGCAAATATTTTTCCTAACATTGCTGTTCCTCAGATATACACAAAATGCAGAGAGAAGTGCAATAAACAATGATAAATAAAAATGTAAAACCAACTCAGATTATGTTTTCAGTATTTAAACATACACTCACCGTCCACTATAATAGGAACACCTTTACATTTATGCAGTAGTCTAATCAGCCAATCATGTGGCAGCAGCACAGTGCACAAAATCATGCAGATACAGGTCAAGAGCTATAGTTAAAGTTTACATCAAACATCAGAATGAGGAAAAGGTGTGATCTCTGTGACTTTAACCATGGCATGGTTGTTGGTGCCAGATGGGCTGGTTTCAGTATTTCAGAAACTGCTGATCTCCTGGGATTTTTCCACCCACAACCATCTCTAGAGTTTACAGAGACTATCATGGGCACAGGCTCACCCAATCTGGACAGTTGACAGTTGGGGAAGAAAAATTCTGTTTTGGTTTCATGTGCTGTGCCTTCTGAGATGCTTTTCTTCTCACCACTCTCGTAAAGAGTGCATATTTGAGTTACTATAGACTTCCCGTCAGCTCAGGGCAGTCTGCTCATTCTCCTCTGATCTCTCTCATCAACAAAGTGTTTCAGCCTGCAGATCCTCCACGCAAAGGATGGTTTTTGGTTTTTTTGCACCATTCTGTGTAAACTCTACAGACTAAACACTTTTCCCCATTCAGTTGATGTTTGATGTGAACATTAACTGAAGCTGTTGACCTTGTATCTGGATGATTTTATGCATTGTGATGCCACATGATTGGCTGATTGGATAACTGCATAAATGAGCAGGTGTACAGGTGTCCCTATTAAAGTGGACAGTGAGTGTGTTTAAATCCTCATTCACCTGTCAATTGCCTCTCCATTTACTGCATTTTTAAAAACTGAAGACAGTAGAGGTGATGTACTTTTTATTTAACACTGTTACACAGTATCTGAGCCTGATCATTTTCGTTTTAGAAGTAATTCTTTACATGTTGTGAGGAAGTGCACTATACTAAAAATTAGTTTGATAAGGTACTTTGGCCTAAGGTGTCTCTGTTAATCTTTTTCTTGGAGGTTATGTTTCCTTGTAAAGCTATAATAGGGAAATTAGTTTGTTTGCTCTGTTCAGTAACTTCCAAAACAGCCTTAGAAACAAACATGAAAAAAAGATCAAATTGTGATCCAGTCTAAAAATAAAAATTGTACATTATATATTTTTGACCTAGAAGAAATGACACTTAACTAGTGAGGTTTAGGGCAGACTGACTGTAACGTCCACACTGATTTTTTTTTTTGTTGTTGTTGTTAAACTGGCTCCTTAATCAACATGATCTCTGCAGGAAAACAGCACGGTCAATATTAAAAAGTAAATAAAACATTTCCATATCGTATCTGTAGCCATATCTGACGGGTACATGTGCACATCCTGCATGCTAGAGGACAGCCAGATGTTCAACAGTGTTATCCAGTCATTACAGAACCACAGTTACATCCATAAATACCACTTCATTAGCTTTTATTCACTAACATGGGAATGGGCAGGGTTAGAAACCGGCCAGTCGAGGGCCTCAAAGACATTTCGGCTTCACTTTTAAAACCCTTACAACTTCCACCTATTTATACAGTCTTTGATCAAGACCCATCCAGTGTTGCCAACTGAGAGACTGTCACTTTTTAGACCCCTTTTGCAACTTTAATTTAAAAAGGAGCCTAGTGACAAACTTCCTGAGCACACATTAGTGACTGTCCTGAACTCAGTATGGCTCTCCAGCTCACATCACAGCTGCTGTTATATGAGTTGAAAGAGCAGGTTCACTCCATTCACCATCAGTGTGTAAAGCCTTACTGTGTTGTGATTGTGACCAACCACTGATCATCATTCTTCGCCATGACCAATCACTGATCACTACTGTTTGTCCCAACCTCACACTTCTTTGTTTTAAACTCTCTTCTTGGAGATGTTTGCAAGTAATAAAAGTGATCAATTCCTTCAAGGCTGCTCACAGTCACTGTAAATCCATAAAAGTTTAAAGTGTGCCCAGTGCTATCACCAAAGATGACTAATTTCAATAAGAAATAAATATTCAAGAAATTCATTATAAGCTATGGGTTAGTTTCTACTCTAATAAAACTTTAAAATTGAACTGAATATTTAGTGAATATCTTCCTTTTTCATGTATCCTAATTTGATAGCAACCTCCAGAACGTGCTTCAACTAATTTCCTCTGAAAAGATTCGGTGACGCTGGATACGATGTCCACTCATATATACAGTCAGTCAGTGATCCAGACCCATCATTCACCACACAACTGGTCTGACATTCAGGTTGTCCAAGTCTTTGCAAACTTACTTAGTCATATCCATTGCTCCAGAACTGGCTACAGGATTCAGGACTTCACCTCTAAACAGCAAAAACAAACAAATGAATGAAAGAATGAGTGCATAATGAAAAGAAAAGAAAGAAGGAGTGCATGAGTGAATTGTGGTGATGCTGAGAAACACACTCCATGTGTACCTACTGCAAATCCTCTCACTAAAAAGATGATATTGTCTTCACTAGCAGGCACTGACTAGTTTATTAGATGTATAGCTAGGTTTCTAAGGCTTTGTTAATGAAGTCCATTTACAGCTAAATGTGATCTGATCACTGCTCAGTCAGCTGCACTTCACCTGCTCCTCACTGTTCATACTGCACATGGCCTTTGCTAAAGTAGTCTGTTTACTACACAAGAACTGTATGCAAAACTAGTAAAGTCTATATTACCATTAAACAAGCCGAAAGTACTAGTCATCC
Organism: Pangasianodon hypophthalmus; assembly: GCF_027358585.1. Taxonomy (NCBI): domain Eukaryota; kingdom Metazoa; phylum Chordata; class Actinopteri; order Siluriformes; family Pangasiidae; genus Pangasianodon; species Pangasianodon hypophthalmus. Next base: position 2,582,433 of record NC_069728.1, on the reverse strand, counting down.
TAAACTAATCTGCATCATTACCACTAGATTACAATTTTAAATCATCGTCATTACAGAGGTCAAGTTGCCTCCAAACCTGTAGCTTTGTGTTTGGCAGCTCGTCTAAACTGACTCTATCCACCTAACTGCGTTTCTCTACTAGCTGATTGCCTCACAGTGTGAGGTTTTAACCAACAACAACTACTAGTTACCCCGATGGTTAAGTAACAGAACTCAGTATTAACCCCTGAACATACAACCCGCCATTTTATCCGCACCATCTTACCTCAGGTCTTCTCTACAGAAGCGCCAGCTATCACCCGTTTACTAGCTCTCAATTTACAGCCTAAACACTTCCGTTATTTTCCACTAATGCCTCTGAGAATATACAGGACTAGTTAGTGTAAAGGATTAATCGCTTGTTAAAGCACAGCTTAGCGTTACTTGTTTTGTATTAAGTTGTGTTGCTCAGCTAGAAGATGCTAAACTAAAGCCTTCCTTGGCGCCTCTCATTTGAAGCCCCTCCTTCCGCCATTTTGTGAAAACTAACAGCTACTGATTACTTACGGATTCATTTATTTGCTATGTTTTATGAAGTTTAAAGAAACAATCAAAGTAGCAAATGTAAACTAGATTAAGCAGAGGTGTAGCTAGTTTAAAAGATTTTATCCAGATGTTTATTCTTTGCTGGTTAACATACACCTGTTATATACGCATTGTTTTGCATATTAATTCCACTAGAATGGCGAAAATATTGTCTGTGTAATCACATTATATCGGCTGCTATGATGTGATATAGTACAGATCACACGCTTTTATTTAGCATACTTCCTCACCACTGAGTATAAACCAGCCGCTTTTCCTGAAACCACGCTTACTACCCAAACACACAACTGCACGGGAATTTGAGGGGCGCGGCTTTTAGACGCTTAGCGGTAATAGTGCCCAAGGTGAGCTCTTGCACACCCAAAGCAACTAAACTTTCAACTAAACAATAAATCTAAATAAATAAATAAACAAATAAATAAACAAACAAACACACAATTCAGTATTTATGAGTATACAGACTAAACGTTTTTATCATCTTTTACATTTACAAAATGGACAAAATCATACCAGAGGCTATAAATCATTAAGCCAGAAAATAAAAATAAAATACATTTACTAAAAACATAAAAATATAATAATAATAATAATAATAATAACAATAATAATAATAATAATAAATGAATGTTTTATTAAATGTATATTTATTTGGTTTAATGCTTTATAGCGTCTCTTTAAGCTTGATTGATTTTGTCCATTTTGTAAATGTAAAATACTATAAAAACGTTTAGTCTGTACACTAATAAATACTGAACTGTTGTGTGTTTATTTATTCTTTCATTTATTTATTTATTTAAAATTATTGTTTAGTTGAAAGTTTAGTTTTTTTGGTTGTGTAGGACCTCACCTTGGGCACTATTACCGCTAAGCGTCTAAAAGCCGCGCCCCTCAAATTCCCGTGCAGTTGTGTGTTTGGGTAGTAAGCGTGGTTTCAGGAAAAGCGGCTGGTTTATACTCAGTGGTGAGGAAGTATGCTAAATAAAAGCGTGTGATCTGTACTATATCACATCATAGCAGCCGATATAATGTGATTACACAGACAATATTTTCGCCATTCTAGTGGAATTAATATGCAAAACAATGCGTATATAACAGGTGTATGTTAACCAGCAAAGAATAAACATTTGGATAAAATCTTTTAAACTAGCTACACCTCTGCTTAATCTAGTTTACATTTGCTACTTTGATTGTTTCTTTAAACTTCATAAAACATAGCAAATAAATGAATCCGTAAGTAATCAGTAGCTGTTAGTTTTCACAAAATGGCGGAAGGAGGGGCTTCAAATGAGAGGCGCCAAGGAAGGCTTTAGTTTAGCATCTTCTAGCTGAGCAACACAACTTAATACAAAACAAGTAACGCTAAGCTGTGCTTTAACTAGCGATTAATCCTTTACACTAACTAGTCCTGTATATTCTCAGAGGCATTAGTGGAAAATAACGGAAGTGTTTAGGCTGTAAATTGAGAGCTAGTAAACGGGTGATAGCTGGCGCTTCTGTAGAGAAGACCTGAGGTAAGATGGTGCGGATAAAATGGCGGGTTGTATGTTCAGGGGTTAATACTGAGTTCTGTTACTTAACCATCGGGGTAACTAGTAGTTGTTGTTGGTTAAAACCTCACACTGTGAGGCAATCAGCTAGTAGAGAAACGCAGTTAGGTGGATAGAGTCAGTTTAGACGAGCTGCCAAACGCAAAGCTACAGGTTTGGAGGCAACTTGACCTCTGTAATGATGATGATTTAAAATTGTAATCTAGTGCTAATGATGCAGATTAGTTTAGAATGACTATCACATTTAGCTGTAAATGTACTTCATTAACAAAGCCTTAGAAACCTAGCTATCTCACTAATTGACCTACAGTTGGAAAGAAAAATCTATTTTGGAGTTTTAAAGGCTTTATGTTATTTCTAAGTACAGATTTTTGTTATTTATAACATTCAGAAAGAAGAACAATTTCTGCTATCAAGGATAGTAACATATTATGTTTGGGGTCAATTTGATCCCAGGAAAAACAAACACAATTTCAAACATTTCGAACGATTTTATGCATCGGCAGCTGTACATAGCTGTAACCTTGTCCAGATTATCAATCCGTCCCTTTGTCTCATTGTAATTCAAGACCATTTAGGGTTTTCTGTCTTCCCTGGTGCTCGGACAGCATCTTTGTTCATGGTGCTCATCAGCAGGACATTTTTTCCTTTCACGGAGCAATAGGAGATGACAGCAGCTCTGTCAGTGAAGGCAAACATTGAAGATGTTACCTTCTTTTTCTTCATCGCACGAAGCTCAGAGGGAAGCTCCAGCTTGTTTTTTCTCATTGTCCCCTACATGGTAACCTTCCTTTTCAGCAGTTTCTCACGCAGGGCATACGATGTGAAAAAAATATCACGTAATATTATGACCATTCAGTCCTTCAGCCATGTCTAATACCACCCTCAGCGTATCTGGTGGGGCCTGGGACCATTTTGATGACGTTAGCACATGAGGGACCACAATAACTTTGCATTTTTGGAAGGTAATGTGTCTGCTGGTGGTTGAGAGACAACAGGCGGGTGAACACTAAGAGTATCATTCTCATCAGAGGAGGATGCTCATAATCAGGGTCTTCCTCAACATTATCCTCTGTCTCACACACATTCTCCTCTATGTCACTTACACTGTCAAAGAACTGTGACAAAATCCACTGACAGAAAACCTTTGCTAAAAGGTCATTTTTAATTGAGAGAGAGCATAAAAAGAGAGCCCACAGAGCACCAAGAGAAATTTTTTAGAAGACTGCTGTGCAAGCTTTTATACAGTATGTTTGCTCCTCACTTATGTTGGGTGAACTATCAGTGTCCTCGTGAGAATTATGTTTTCCCCTTCCCCATGTCATGTGAACATGTTTATGTTTTATACAGCTAAAACAGCCTGGGGTCAAATTGACCCCAAAGAACACTGATGCTACAAAATGTGTTCAGGACATTGAAAACACATTATAATTACATCATGTTAATTTTATGTTTATCCAGCTGTCCCCATTAAATTAGGAAAAGTCATTAAATAAGAAGCAAAAAAAAAAAAAAATGAAGTCATTCATGTGTTTAGAGACATTAAACATTGAATGGGTTCGATTTGACCCCAAAGATAATAGGAAGGGTATGAATAATTAATATGCAAATTAGTACATCATGAGCATTAGCATATCAAATTACAAATTAGGATACGTGAAAAAGGAAGGTATTCACTTAGAATACAATATTCAGCTCTGTTTTAAAGTTTTATTAGAGTAGAAACTAACCCATAGCTTATATATGGAATTTCTTGAATATTTATTTCTTATTGGAATTAGTCATCTTTGGTGATGGCACTGTGCACAAATTAAACTTTTACACATTTACAAAGTACTGTAGGTTTTATCAAGGATGCAGACGAAAAGGAGCAGTGACTGTGAATAGTTGCGAAAGGTGAGCAGTTCTGAAGGAATTGATTACTCACTTTTATTGCTTGTAAACATCTTCAAGAAGAGAGTTTAAAACAAAGAAGTGCAAGGTTGGGACAAACAGTAGTGATCAGTGATTGGTCATGGCGAAGAATGATGATCAGTGGTTGGTCGCAAGCACAACACAGTAAGGCTTTACACACTGATGGTGAATGGAGTGAACCTGCTCTTTCAACTCATACAACAGCAGCTGTGATGTGAGCTGGAGAGCCATATTGAGTTCAGGACAGTCACTAATGTGTGCTCAGGAAGTTTCTCACTAGGCTCCTTTTTAAGTTAAAGTTGCAAAAGGGGTCTAAAAAGTGACAGACTCTTAGTTGGCAACACTAGATGGGTCTTGATCAAAGACTGTATAAATAGGTGGAAGTTGTAAGGGTTTTAAAAGTGAAGCCGAAATGTCTGTGAGGCCCTCGACTGGCCGGCTGCAGTACAGTTTCTAACCCTGCCCATTCATTGTTAGTGAATAAAAGCTAATGAAGTGGTATTTATGGATGTAACTGTGGTTCTGTAATGACTGGATAACACTGTTGAACATCTGGCTGTCTTCTAGCACGCAGGATGTGCACATGTATCCGTCAGATATGGCTGCAGATACGATATGGAAATGTTTTATTTACTTTTTAATATTGACAGTGCTGTTTTCCTGCAGAGATCATGTTGATTAAGGAGCCAGTTTAACAACAACAACAACAAAAAAAATCGGAAGTTACTGAACAGAGCAACCAAACTAATTTCCCTATTAATGAAAATACTGCATAGCTTTACAAGGAAACATAACCTCCAAGAAAAAGATTAACAGAGACACCTTAGGCCAAAGTACCTTATCAAACTAATTTTTAGTATAGTGCACTTCCTCACAACATGTAAAGAATTACTTCTAAAAGGAAAACGATCAGGCTCAGAAACTGTGTAACAGTGTTAAATAAAAAGTACATCACCTCTACTGTCTTCAGTTTTTAAAAAATGCAATAAATGGAGCGGTGATTGACAGGTGAATGAGGATTTAAACACACTCACTGTCCACTTTAATAGGGACACCTGTACACCTGCTCATTTATGCAGTTATCCAATCAGCCAGTCATGTGGCAGCACAATGCATAAAATCATGCAGATACAAGGTCAAGAGCTTCAGTTAATGTTCACATCAAACATCAACTGAATGGGGAAAAGTGCGATCTTTGTTACTTTAATTGTGGCATGGATGTTGGTGCCAGATGGGCTGGTTTGAGTATTTCAGAAACTGCTGATCTCCTGGGATTTTTACACAGAACCTTCTCTAGAGTTTACACAGAATGACCACATCAGGTTCCACTCCTGTCAGCCAAGAACAAGAATCTGAGACTATCATGAGCACAGACTGGACAGTTGAAGACTGGAAAAAGACCTTTTTTTTTCTTTTTGCCTCTGTAAACTCTAGAGACTGATGAAAAATCCCAGATCAGCAGTTTCTGAAATACTCAGCGATGGCAGCTCCACCTTGCCTGAATGCGCCTATCAGCCTCATGACCTTGTACTGAGACCCTGTACAGAACCCTGTGCAGGCTTGTTTCAACAGCAAGCTGTCTCGTGCAAGGAACATCGTTGAGCGAGCCTTTGGGATGCTTAAAACACGCTGGCTCTCCATTTTCTTCAAGGCGTTGGAAGTGAGCTCCGCCTATATGCCAGAGGTCGTTGCATGCTGTGCAGTGCTCCACAATCTCTGTTTCCTCAATGGGGACATTATTGAGCCAGAGGTTGTGGAGGAGGAGGAGGAGGCAGATGACGACCCCTCTGAATGTGCATCTAGCCTTAGTTCTTCTAAATTCCATGATTGTTGCTCGTGTGACTGTTCAATTTTTCAAACTTTAAAATCTTGACATTAAAATGACATTAACGTCTTTATCCTGGGGTACATTTCTGATTTCCACCTTAATTTTTCTTACCCAGATTTAAATGCTTTTTGTTATCCATATACAGTGGAATAAATACACTGTTTTGGTATCATTTAAAGTAAAGTCTTTATACACCACCACATTGGATTTGAAATAAATAATTCAAGATGTGATTGAAGTGTAGACTTTCAGCTTTATTTTAAGAGGTTCCAAAAAAATATGGCATTTACCATTTAGGAATTACAGCCATTTTAAGCAAAGTACTTCCGTTTTCAGGGGCTCAAAGGTCTGGAGTGTGTGTGTGTGTGTGTGTGGGTGTGTGTGGGTGTGTGTGTGTGTGTGTGGGTGTGTGTATGTATGTATGTATGTATATATCGTGGATTTCTGTTAAAATTTCTTTTCTTTTCATGAACATTAAAAACAGATGAAGTAAACACATCTGAACACTAACACATCATTTTAAGAAATATCTGCTTTCTGCATACTTGATAGACATCTAAAGCTGGGTTGTTACATTTACATTTATGGCATTTGGCAGAAGCCCTTATCCAGAGCGACTTACAATAGTGCTTTGAAGTCTATCAAAAATATATTCTGATACTGGCTCACTAGGTCACAAACTAGAAATACCATCAGTCCAAAACTCTGTTGGGGAGGTAATAGACAAGCGCTCAGACAATACTTTCTTTTTTTTTTTTTTTTTTTGCTAAGTGCTAACTTGAGTACTTTATGAAGAGGTAAGTCTTTAGACGTCGTTTGAAGACTGCCAGTGACTCAGCTGTTCGGACATCTAGGGAAAGTTCATTCCACCACCTTGGTGCCAGAACAGAGAAGAGTCTCGATGCATGCCTTCCTTGTACCCTGAGAGATGGTGGGACCAGTCGAGCAGTGTTGTTGGGTCACGTCATACGTGGCACTATCATCAGATCATGCATGTTACAACAAGAAGCAGTTTTTCGTCTTTGAAACACACAAAAACATTACATTTAATACACTTGATGAATGTTTTCCCTGTGCATCCTTCTCTCCTGCACCGTGATGCATGTACTGCCTCTACCATCTTTGGCAAATGGAGCTCCCTGTATTTTTTTTGGGCTGTGGTTCAACAGGCCTCCTTTTCTTTGTTGGAATGTACTCTTCATCAGTGCTTATCTCATCATCACTGGCCACCTTGTCAACCTGTTGACCTTGACCATCCTGTGCCTGAGCAATCATTTCTTCAGCCAGCAGCAGCTCGAAGTCAAAATACTGCAGTCTCTCCTTCTCTGGTCTCCCAGAGACCTTGTGGTGTGACCTGTACTCGATCCAGCTGTTTGTGGCCGCCAGGTCAAAAAAAATGCAGGACCGTGTGGATGGTCCATTTTCTTGTGTGGCTTGACATCGGGTAAAAGCTGATAATGCGGTTGCACAAATCAACACCCATGTTTTTGTTGTACTCAGCCACAACAGAAGGTCTAGGCACAGTAACATGGCGCTTCTCTTTTGCTGACCATCTCGGCCAGCTGTCCTGCCACTTTGTCACCACAACCTCTGATGGTTTTCTGACAACCCTTTCGGATGCATCTTTTCCTTGTTTTTGTAGTTTGGTGTCATCTGACACAGTGCAGGGATTCTATTCTTCACACTGCAAAAACTGAAATCTAAGAAAGTAAAAAAACGATTGCTAAAAAAACGAAGCACTTAATAACCCCTAATATTAATCTTGAAGAGTGTACTAACTGTATTTAAATGCGACATGTTTGTCTGATGAACATTTTCCTTGACTTGCTCTACGAGGGGCCTCTCTACCTCCTGGCCTATTACTATACCTTTCATTTGATATATCCCATGTGTATTTGTGTTACAAAAACAAATACTCAGAGATGCCATCCACGAGCAGGATACAACCCCCTCATATAAGAAGGCCATTCATGAATGGAAAATGTTTGTTGAGTAATTATTATTTCGAACATGTGTGGTGGAGGCAGTGATAGCTACAATGGTTTTTTTTTTCTTCAATACATTTGCACTTGATTTGTGCTGTTATGAGTTTCCCCCATTTTCAGTAGGGTTTCATGAATCTGCCACCCATTAATGCAGTACATTTGAGTAATAGCAGTTTGGAACTTACGTGACTGTTGTTATACAGTGTTGACCTGTGCCAATGTTTTTTTTTTTTTCTCAGTACAAGAAAACCTTTGGACTGTTCATCCTGCTTTGCTATGCATGAGTAGTTTAGGATGAAAATGTTTATTCTTGAATCGGCCACACATTAAAAGGATAGTTCACCGAAAATGAAAATTCTATCATTTATGCATGCTCACTCACTGTCCACTTTAATAGGAACACCTGTACATTTATGCAGTTATCTAATCAGCCAATCATGTGGCAGCAGCACAATGCATAAAATCATGAAGATACAGGTCAAGGGCTTCAGTTAATGTTCACATCAAACATCAGAATGAGGAAAAGTGTGATCTCTGTGACTTTAACTGTGGCATGGTTGTTGGTTTCAGATGGGCTGGTTTGAGTATTTCACAAACTGCTGATCTTTCCACACACAACAGTCTCTAGAGTTTACACAGAATGGTGCAAAAAAACAAAAAACATCCCGTGAGCAGAGGGTCAGCAGACTGAAACACCTTGTTTATAAGAGAGATCAGAGGAGAATGAGCAGACTGGTCTGAGCTGACTGGAAGTCTATAGTAACTCAAATAATCACTCTTTACAACCGGGGTGAGCAGAAAAGCATCTCAGAATGCACAGTACAATAAAACCTTGAGGTGGATGAGCTACAACAGCAGAAGACCACATCAGGTTCCACTCCTGTCCGCCAAGAACAAGAATCTGAGGCTTTCATGGGCACAATTCAATTCAATTCAATTCAATTCAATTTTATTTGTATAGCGCTTTTAACAATGGACATTGTCACACAGCAGCTTTACAGAAATAAATGGATTCACAAAAATATATTGTAAATATTTGAATTACTCACTGTGAATTTATCATCAGCTGAAGACTGGAAAAAGACGAGGTGATGATTTTTTTTTCCCAGTCTTCAACTGTCCAGTTTCAGTTTCATCATGCTGAGATGTTTTTTTTGCTCACCACAGTTGTAAATAGTGATTGAGTTTCTAAATCCTTCCTGGTAGCCAAACCAATCTGGCCATTTTCCTCTGACCTGTTTCATGTTCCCCCCCCAAACCCCCCCCGTCCTATAGCAAACATTTATACACGTTGACCTGGTTCTCGTTCTTTACAGTTCCACAAGTCAGAATTTCAGTAAAATAAACACATTGTGAATTTCACAAACATCTTTTATTGCCCAGTTATTTCCTTTCAAAAGACATGAGTAAAATGAATAAAAAGAAAGTAAATGTAAACCATATGTAAAATAGACATTAATGTAAAATTTAATATTAAATTATACAAAGAATTCTAGCATGAAATAGTTTTAATTATTAGTCAGCCTTTTCATGTGTCAGTGTTACAATGATTAGTTTCCTGTAGTGAATTTGCATCTGAGGATCATGTTTTATTTCCATACAAGTGAAAAAAACACTTCAAATTAAAATATGTGGGTTAATTTATAAATTGTTTAAAATATAAAATATGACAAGTTAAAATATTTTTATTCTGACTGTAGGCATTCTATAGTTTAAAGGCTTTACACAGGTGACATTATAGATCATTTAAAGCTGAATCTTCAGACTGTCTGATTACTTCAGTGAACTAACTGTGAACTGTTTATTTTGCAGTAACAGCAGTGTCACAGATATTCAGTGGGGAAAATATGTTACTTATTATAACAGATTAATAATGTTTAACATAGCTGTAGAAACAGTGCACAAGACCAGCTGGGACAGTAAAATGTACAACTTCAGGAAATACTCTGATCTTGTTCAGAACCATGCAAGCTGTTTGTTAAACCTCTTTTAACCACTTACCATATAAGAGTCTGTACTTCACTCAATTAAAATTAAATAATGCCCTTATTTAAAATATTCATGATTCATGTGGTCCAACCTGGTGGATTTTCATACACCGCAGTCGAAATTCAGCTATACGATTCAAATTAAATTTGGTTCAACAATATAATATGTTGGGATTATACCTTTATCTCTGTGTTTGCTGCACGGCAACAGAAATATGAAGATTACAAACTGTCATTATGTATTTTCTTTTTCTTTTTTAATAAATGATTAGATGGAGGACTGAAGCAGAGTGATGTTGGTGCCTGGAATCAGGTGATCATCTTTTCCATCAATTAAATGAGCCCACTGATTGAAGTCTCTCTCCAGAGCTGTGAAACAATACATCTGGTTATATATTTTTTTTGTTTATTTGGCAGACGCTTTGGATAAACCTGACTTACAAGTAAAGCAGAATAAAATCCAAGTGCATAGCTAATCAGTTAAGTGTTAGCTCTGTGTGTGTGTGTAGGTGTGTGATTCTAGCGATCCTGGGATTTGAGCCAAAAACCTTCCAGTCACTAGTACAGAGCCTCAGCCAGTAAGCCCATCAGTCAGAATGTTCTTCAGTGTGGGTTAAAGTTGTGGTGCTATTAATCCTTCAAAGGTCACTTACAGATTACTGTTTCGTCTATCTATTTATTTATTCATTTATTTATTTTGGTAAAATTCCATGATTTAGAAAACCCACTTTTCTACTAATGATATCTTTGGAAAGTTTGCAGGCCTACACCTTCTCCTATAGACCCCTTTGTTGTTTGTAAACAAAACAGAGATGCAAGCACAACCTGGTTGCAAAAAGACCTGCGTTACTTGGTTATGATCTGACTGTAGACTCTATCAAGAAATGTATTTTGGAAGCGGGGTGACATGAGCTGGATTAGCATTAAAAGACGGGGAGTGCTGAACTAAAGTGTGAGTGCTGTTAAAACGTGGATTAGCATTGGATTAGCATTAAATGACGGGGAGTGCTGTTCAGCTAAACCAACACTTTCAAACTGTGTAGCTCTAGAAGAGCCTTATGGCTTGGCATCCTGTCAGTGGCTAAATGCTGCTAACTGACTGGATGTATATACATATCTCTAAGAAACTCTTAGCATTCATACTAGAGAGAAGTGTAAGGCATAAAAGTCTATTGATGCTTCCAGATTTGTTTGTGGGCATGCTCAGGATGGTTACATTTATGGCATGTGGCCCTTATCCAGAATGAATTATATTTATCTCATGTATATAACTGAGCAGTTGAGGGTTAAGGGTCTTGCTCAAGGGCCCAGCAGTGACAGCTTGGCAGTGTGGGGATTTAAACTCACGACGTTCCAATCAGTAACACCAACATCGTTTGTGGGCATGTTCATGAGTATTACAACATCGGGATGCCATAAACTCATAAGCTGAACAAAATTAGCTAGCTAAATGTGTCCATTATAGGCAACTCCCCAATAAGAATATGACCTAGATATGTAGCATTAGCTAGCTAGTATCTTGATGTAGATTTTAGGCTGTTTGTTAATATAGATACGTTTGATAAGTTGGCTAAAGCGGTATAAATGAGGCATGTTACCTAACTAGCAGGCTAAGCCTGTTAAATTCTTAGTTAGTTCACTAATATGATAGCTACTTAACTGAACCAGGTGCTGCAAAGACCTCAGATCGGTTATCCCCCCTAAATGCCTGTCTTCTGTTGGCTTAGAAAGGTGTCTGACTCTATAGTATGAGGAATGTGTTGATGAACACTTTTCTGATACTGACACCCAACAGCACAACACGACAATTTAGAAAACAAATTCTGACTTGCTATTAAAAAAATCACTCTAGACTCCTGCTCTGTTTGTGCGGCTGACGTAGTGATGTGTCTCGCTCAGAAAACTCTGATCACGTATTTCATTTTACTGGTTATTGCACTATGAACATTGTAAAGCACCATTTTATTATACTCCACGTAGCGAGCACGGTGTGAACCTACTTGTGATATCACTTGGACTTTAAAAGCCCTCTTCAAGTTATCATGTGTATGAAATATAAAATCAAGCCCCTCCCCTGTTTATCTACGATAGCATAATGAGCATGGTGTAGCCTGATTTTTGTTGTAGTGATACAACCCTTAAAAGATGCTAAACTGCTGAAAGAATATTCTACAAAAGCATTTATAACTTACACAAGTGATGTTGAAGGAATGCTAACGAGGCTCTGTTGCACAAATCCATTGCTATGTGAGGATCGATTTCTCCCTTCAGCTTCAGGATCTTCCCAGTCCAGGTACCTGTGAGAAAGGTAAAATCTGGGAAGCTCTGATGCACAGCTCCCCTACAGAGAGAAAATGCAAATAAATAAATAAATAAATAAATAAAAATAAGCTTATCTATACATTTGTACCTTTGAGATATTTTTCTTGGCTACTGCAGAAGTGAACTTAGCATAGCTAGCTACAAATTTTATTTGGGAGCTTATATAATTCAGTCATATTACTGACATGATGGTGATCATTTTTCTTGGAATGACGGCAGAATCTAATTTCTTCATGCGAACAATATTCCCGGCCCACTGGAACTTCTCGGAGTTAATGAAAAAAATTGGCTGTTTCACACTTGGAAAGATTTCCTCATCAAGGGGAAACATCCACGTGTCCAACGCGATGCCACACCTGTAGAGGAGACAAGTTCAGATGGTTAAAGCTAACTGCTTGAGGGTTATATTCATTCATCTTTTTGCCAGTTGCTTATGCCAAGTCTTCAACTAATCTTTTTGACGGCTTCAAAAGTGTGGTCTCTACTACATTCTGTTATATGTGGCCTAAAAAAGATTAAAAATTCTGCAAGTAATGCAGAAATTTGGAATGGGATATCCAGCATGCCCATATAGATGTGATGGGCAGGTGTTCGTCCTTTTGGCCATATGTAATATGCTTTGACATCTCTTTAAATAGTAAAACTAAATGATAAATAGTAAAACTAAATGATAAATAATGTATTAGAATGCACAGGACAAATGAAAAGTTTGGGTGAGTCTGTGCCCATCATAGCCTCAGATTTCTGTTCTTGGCTGACAGGAGTGAAACCTGACGTGGTCTTCTGCTGCTGTAGCGCATCCACCTCAAGGTTTGATGTTTTATGCATGCTGAGATGCTTTTCTGCTCACCACAGTTCTAAAGAGTGATTATTTGAGTTTCTATATCCTTCCTGGCAGCTCGAACCAATCTGGCCATTTTCCTATGACCTTGCATATCAACAAGGCATTTCAGCCTGCAGACCCTCTGCTCACAGGATGTTTTTTGTTTTTCGCACCATTCTGTGTAAACTCTAGAGTTCCAGGATATCAGCAGGTTTTGAAATACTCAAACCAGCCCATCTGGCACCAACAACTATGCCACAGTTAAAGTCACAGAGATCACACTTTTTCCCCATTCTGATGTTTGATTTGAACATTAACTGAAGCTCTTGACCTGCATCTGCTTGATTTCATGCATTGTGCTGGTGCCACATGATTGGCTGATTAGATAACTGCATGAGTGATATACAGGCATTCCTAATAAATGGATGGCATGTGTGTATATATTATACATACAAACACACACTGCTCAGCCGTAACATTAAAACCACCCGCTTAACTTAACATTAACATTAAAACCGATCCCCCTTGTGCCATCAAAACAGCTCTGATCCGTTGAGGCATGGACTCCACAAGACCTCTGAAGGTGTGCTGTGGTATCTGGCACCAAGACGTTAGCAGCAGAGGTGCGAGGTGAGGCCTTCATGGATCGGACTTGTTTTTCCAGTACATCCCACAGATGCTCGATTGGCTTGAGATCTGGGGAATTTGAAGGCCAAGTCAGCACCTTGAACTCTTTGTCATGTTCCTCAAACCGTTCCTGAACAATTTTTGCAGTGTGGCAGGATCCATTATCCTGCTGAAAGAGGCCACTGCCATTAGAGAATACTGTTGCCATGAAGGGTGTACTTGGTCTGCAACAATGTTTAGGTAGGTGGTACGTGTCAAAGTAACATCCACATGAATGCCAGGACCCAAAGATTCCCAGCAGAACATTGTACAGAGCATCACACTGCCTCTGCTGGCTTGCCTTCTTCCCACAGTGCATCCTGGTTCCATCTCTTCCCCAGGTAAGTGACGCACACACACCTGCCCATTCACATGATGTAAAAGAAAAAGTGATTCACTTTGCTCCATGGTCCAGTTCTGATGCTCATGTGACCATTGTAGGAGCTTTCGGCGGTGGACGGGGTCAGCGTGGGAACTCTGACAGGTCTGTGGCTACGCAGCCCCATACACAGCAAGCTGAGATGCACTGTGTGTTCTGACACCTTTCTATCACAGCCAGCTTTAACTTTTTCAGCAGCAGCTCTTCTGTGGGATTGGACCAGATGGACTAGCCTTCGATCTCCACATGCATCAAAGAGCCTTGGGCACCCATGACCCTGTTGCTGGTTCACCGGTTGTCCTTCCTTGGACCACTTTTGGTAGGTACTAACCACTGCATACAGGGAACACCCCACAAGACCTGCTGTTGTGGAGATGCTCTGACCCCATCATCTAGCCATCACAATCTAGCCCTTGTCAACATCGTTCAGATCCTTACACTTGCCCATTTTTCCTGCTTCCAACACATCAACTTCAAGAACTGACTGTTCACTTATATATTCCACCCCTTGACAGGTGCCATTGTAACGAGATATTATTCACTTCAATGTTATTCACTTCACTGGTCAGTGGTTTTAATGTTATGGCTGATCTGTGTGTGTGAGTATACATATGTATATATGATAGTTGATATTTTATAGTAAAATGTGCATAAATAGATAAGTACGTAAATAGAAATGAAAAATGAACTATGTATATAAATTTTAAAATAATCAACAAAAATAACATAAAACCATGAATACTAGAGTATGTACTTTCAAATAAATGCCACGTTTAAAAAGATTTTCAGCCACTTTTTTTAAAAAAAAAAAAAAAAAAAAAAGGTACTGAGCTTGACTGCATATTGCAACATGGTGTGGAGTTCCACAGTTTTGAACAAAGTAGTAACAAAAGGGGGCCTCTCCACTGTGTCTGTATTTTACAGAGGGGATTTTAAGAAGGCCGACATTAGCAGCTCTTGGGCCACGTGCTGAGGTATAAATAGAAATACATTCAGTGAGGTACACAGGTGCTAAGTCATTTAGATCTTTAAAACATGTAAAACAATTTTAAAATCTACTCTGGAAGATCCTGGTAACCAGCAGCAGCTCGTGACCATACATTTTGGTGAGGCAGGCTGACATTAGTAAGGACATTGCCTCAAACAAAATGAATTTGTGAGGCTATCACACTTCACTTATGGTATTACTCTCTACTGAAGTTTTAGAGTAATCCTGTAATAGGCAGCTGAGTGTCGGCAATTATCCAGCATCTCTCCCTTATCAGTCATAGCGACATGACCCAATCAAAACTCCCCTTTCCCTCTCCCACTCTTTGCAATATCTCTTACAATCAAACTGTACTTCAAGGACAGAGACTTTCCCATTTTGTGGTACTTTATTACATTTAATTCAGATTATATACTACAAAACAAGATCTTGGGTCTGGGGAGTATTTAAACTAGCCCAATCTGGCAACCCTTTCATTAACTGACCTCTCTGCTCCGCCTCCACTGAAAAGGTTCATAGAGCGGGCAGGAGGCAGGAAAAATCCTGCCCATATAGATCTATATTAGCACTTGTTGCCTTTCCCATTTTTGACCACTAGGTGTAATAATTACTATGAAGTTAAATGGGGCTGCACAACATCTAGGAACATGAGCAAATCAATGAGAAATCTGATCTGTTAATGTTTTTTTTTTTTTTTAATCATTGGTCACTAAAAAGCAGTAATTAATATTTCAACATTATTTAAAGCTGTGAATGAAAACTTAATATTTGAGAAGAGGAATGAGATGAGATGAGGAATACGACAAATATGCAAATCTAAAATCACACCCAGGTTTTGCACTTCAGAGTGCATAAAAGAAGCAAGAAAGCCTTCAAGATTTCCTTCTATTTCTTTTGTACCATGTATCAGTATCTTTGTCTTGTACTTAAGAAGCAAGACATTTTCAGACATCCATGCAGAAATATGACACACAGCTGATTAGTCTATCAAGAGTTTTGACATTCAGGTAGAACTGAGATATATAGTTGAGTGTCATCAGCATAACTATGAAAGTTAATTTCAAGTTTCCTCATAATATTTCCTAAATGCAGCATAAACAGCATGAAAAACAGTGGTCCTAAAATGGAGCCTTGTGGAACTGAATTTTTTTTTGAGGAGTAATTTCCAGAAACAACAAGAAACCCTATATCCTTCAAAAGTGACTTTATCCAATCTCAAACTGTACTTGAGAGACCCACCCAGTTTTCAAGACGATGGATAAGGATCTTGTGATTCGCTGTGTCATGTGCTGCACTGAGATCAAGCAAAACCAGAACAGATGTTTTATTTGCATTGTGACCAAGCCACAGGTCACAACACGGACCAGCACCATCTGTCATTTGACCAAAAAAACCTGACTGGAATTTTCAAGTTTTTGAAGTTGCTGGATTTTGTCAAGGTTTTAGATCTCATTTAAGTTTTTGGTATTCATTTAATTTGTTTAAATGCAACATTCTCTAAAAGTTTATTCAAGAGAAAAAACTAGTTTACAGGGAAGGTTCACAATGTTGTCAGGACAGGATGGAACTCTCGTAAAAGTCCCAAATTTGTCGACAGTAGCTTTAAGTGCTCTACAATCTTTAATAGAAAAAGGCCCCCATTTTTAAGGGACCAAAAGTTATTGGACAAATCACTGCTCAGCTGTTCCATGGCCAGGTGTGTGTTATTCCCTCATCATTTCACTTACAAATAAGCAGATGAAAGGTCTAGAGTTTATTTGCATTTGGAATCTGTTACTGTTAACTCAGAGAGAGCAAATTAAGTTTGGCCAAATCAATTATTTGGTACATTCTTAAAAACAATAAAACACACTGGTGAGGTCAGGAACACCAAAAGGCCCAAAAGACCACGGAAAACAAGTGCAATAGATGACAGAAGAATTATTTCCCTGATGAAGAAAAACCTGTACAGTTCTGGACCAATATCCTATGGACAGATAAGACAAAGATCAACTGGTACCAGAATGATGGGAAGAGAAGAGTATGGAGAAGGTAAGGAACTGCTCATGGTCTGAAGCATACCACCTCATGTTATAGCTTGGGCGTGTATGACTGACAGTGGAACTGGTTCACTTGATGTGACTGCTGACAAAAGCAGCAGGATGAATTGTGAAGTGTATAGGGCTATACTGTCTGCTCACATTCAGCCAAAATTCTTCACATCTCCGTTGTTTTGCAGTGCAGATGGACAATGACCCGAAGCTTACTTCAAAAGCAACCCAAGACGTTTTTTTAGGCAAAAAAAGTGGATTGTTCTTCAGTGGCCAAGTCAGTCACCTGACCTGCTGAAGGCAAAACTGAAAGCAAAAAGCCCCAAGAACAAGCAGGAAGAAACTCTGCGTCTGGTGATGTCTATGGGTTCCAGACCACAAACAGTCATCGACTGCAAAGGATTTGTAACCACGTATAGTTTTTCCAGGCTATCACACAAATAACGTTTAACTGATTAAATGATGCAAAAAATGATTGTTTTATCTGCTGGAAATGTCTTAAACTAGAATGTCTGATACCGATTTGACTCGCATTCAAAATCATCTTATAAATTTTATGATGTGATGATCTGATTAACACATTATGACATTCTTACATTATAAATACTTACTTGAATTTGACTTCCTTACACAAACACTCGATCACTGTGGCCCCACCAAAGGAATGGCCCATGACTGCTATTCTGCACAAGTCCATACAGTTCTGTAAAGAAGCATACAAAGAACTGTACTATACTGTCCATACAAAGACCTTTCCTTTCCACTAAAGTTTTTTTCTTTTTCATAATTTATGCTCTAGCTTCTTAAACATGTCAAAAAAAAGCTCTAATATTTGTAGATAATGGCTTTTTTTGTAATCACCTTCAATTTTGACCAGTCAAATTCAGACAGTAAGATATTTTCCACAGACTTTCCTGAATTGATGTCGGTAAGTATATCCAAAGCTCTGATGCACTCATCTGCCCTTTGTTTCACCTGAAGAAAATTAAATAAACCAATATATTATGTTATAAAATGTCTACATGTGTACTTGTGTAGTATGTTCATTATTACGTATTGAGACTTTGGAATTGTAATTTTTTTCTATTTTTTTTATCTGATTTTAAGATCTTGCACCTTAACTTTTTTTTTTTTTTTTTTAAATGCTCAAAGCAGATACAACTGTTTAACTTTTTAAATATTCTAATATTCAATGACATGTACACAGTATTTAGAACATTTACCTTTTTGGTAAAAATGAGACGTAACCTTACAATTCCAAGGTCTTAATATGACATCACATTTTATGCACATTTTATAACTGAAATTAGTGTTTCCCTTTTGCCAACTTGGACATTATGGTTCAAGGAAGAGTGTTTTTTACAGTAGCAATAATGTGGGGAGTCTCTCACTTGATTGTTTCTTAGAAGGAATTCACTCTCGCCTGTTTTTAGTGATCTGTAGTACATCCACTCTTCCACCAAATTATCCGACACAGGCCGGAATGTTTCCCGTGATGTGTGATGGCCTTGTTTTGTTTCACTCTTCTCTTTGTAGTAGAAGGTTGCTGAAGCTGATTCATCTCTGACAAAAGGGAAATTGAAAAGAACGAACATTTGCGTTAACGTCAAATGAATAAATATAATATATTTGTTGATTTTAAATTAAAATTCAATGGAAAAATCATACTGACATTCTAATATTCTTCAGTGAAAGTAGGAGGCGAAAGAGCAACTGCTAGCTGAAACGTCAGCAAGAATACTATCTGTGTGGGATTTCTGTGCATGCTCTCCCCATGTCCACATGGGGTTCCTCCAGGTTCTCCAGTTTCCTCCCACCTCCCAAAAACATGCTAGTATGTGGATTAACCATTTAAAATTTCCCTTAGGTGTGAACGAGTGAGTGCATTATGCCCTACGAAGGACTGGTGTCCTATCCAGTGTGTATTCCCGCCTCGTGCCCCGTGTTCCCATGACCCTGACCAGGATAAAGTGGATACTGAAGATGAATAAATGAAAATAAGTCAACTGGGAATCATGTACTGACACCTCAAATGAATGAAGTTGCTTGTAGTGCCTCATGTATCTCAAATTCAGCTTTTTTTTTTTTAAAACTTCTTGATTGGAAAACCTGGAAGAGATCCCTTTTTGTCAAAAAGTGCTTAAAAGTGTGCAAAATTCAAGAAATACATTTAATATACAGTCTAACATGTTATAAAATAAGTTTGAAACTCGCACCCACAGAGACCTAAACGCATGCGTCTCACACCCTGTGAAGCCATTGAACACAAAACAAAAAAGTATTGGAAACAAAAAAAATCACAATGAACCGTAACACGTTGTGGTGTAAACAGCGTGCCACTAACAGAATGACATTGTGTTTAAAAACCTACCTGTGTTCCACTGCAGCAACAATAAAGCCCTGGGAGGCCAACTCGACACATATTGCTGAATACAGTGTCCTGTGAAATGAACAACAGAAAATCATAAGGGACTGCAGATTACAATTCAGACACTCTTCACATTTCAAGATTTGTCTTGGTGCACAGCATTTTTGGGCAGCATTTTTACTGTAAAGACATTTTAAGATAAAGCCCGTCCCAAAAAAAAAATGACAGGGCTTCTGAATGATGCAACAGAAAAGGGTTGACCCTACTGTTGGGAAAACGCAAGGTCAAATCCTGAGCCTAGGCAGCAAAATCAGCTGTGCTTTGTGAGTGGGAGGGATGGCGTACTCTCTGCCCTGTCAATCAGAGCGACACTAGCCAGTCTGTCAGCTCATGCATGCAGACAGCTCCTTCCTCCGATTTTATTACGCTGCCCTGTGATGCAACATGAAGCTGGGTTGGCTGGTTTCACAGTTAGTCTGGTAGGGTAGAGCTGGCTAGTGGGTGTGAATTGGTAGATGACCAAACTGGGAACAAATGGGGAAAATCCCAAAAATAGGAATAACAACATAATTACAATGTATACCAAGGTATACTAAGGTTACTTTTTCCAGAAAAAAAAAAAAGCTGCCCAAAAAGACAGGTACGGCATATGTAGATCCCTCCGAAAGTATTGGAACAGCAAGGGCAATTCTTTTGTTTTTTGACTATACACTGAAGACATTTGGGTTTGAGATCAAAAGATGAATATGAGATAATAGATCAGAATTTCAGCTTTCATTTCCATGATATTTACTTCTAGATGTGTTAAACAACCTTAACCTTAGCCGTTATAGTATTTTTGGAGGGGACTGTATTGTATGTAGATCTTACACAATATTATAATTTTATCAAAAGCAGTTATAATTACTATATCTGCACATGCCTACCTTTGACTACTGTGAATTAAATGTACCTGAATGCTCCCAGACCATGGGAGAAAATAATTATTGGGTATTTTCCATCCGTTTTAAAAGAGGCGTTCCATGCTGCTGGGATTTTGTAAGACCCTTTTGCCAACAAAGAAGAAGAAAAAAAAAGTTGTTAAAAACCTTTTTAAAGTTAAAAACCTTTTTAAACTCATTATACGTGGATACAGTGGTATAGCCAGGAATTATTTTCAGTGGGAATGAAGAAATATACTAAATAAAATCTACATTTTAGGTGGATGCCAAACAGTAGTAGGAGCAGTGATGGCACAAATCTGTTTATAATTTTTTTAAGGCACCATCAACCAATCATGTCATATTAATAACATTGCGATAAAATACCTTTATGACCCTAGGTCTACTGAATGGTGGTTATATTAATTTGCCAGTAACAGAGGAAAATGACAATTTATCTTAGAAAACTTTCTTTTTCCTTCTCGTGACGTAGGCTGCCATACCTCATCCTTTGATGTTTGAGGCAGAAATATGGAATCGTAATGATGATTCTGCATCATTATCGCACAATTATTGCAGAAAAAATATTTTGCACGGTAATTGCATTATAGTGGAGTTCATAAAAGGTATACCGTATATAAATCAGCTGCACTTTATGTGTGTTATGTTAACCATCCAGGAACAAGCATTTGGAATGCTATAGTAAGTCAAATAACCATGGTTAGCAGAAAAGCATCTCAGAATGACGAACACGCTGAACCCTGAGGTGGATGGGCTAACAGCATTAAAAAAAAAAAAAAAAAAAAAAAAAAAAGATTTTTCCAATCTTCACCTCTCCAGTTTGGGTGAGTCTGTGCCCACTGTAGCCTTTGATTCCTGTTCTTGGCTGACAGGAGTGAAACTTGATGTGTCTTCTGCTGTTGTAGCTCATCCACCTCAAGGTTTGTGCATTCTGAGATGATTTTCTGCTCACCACGGTTGTAAAGAGTAGTTGTTTGATTTACTGTAGCCTCCCTGTCAGCTTGAACCACACTTCTCCTCTCAACTCTCTGATCAACAAGGCATTTCTGCCCATTGATCACTGGATGTTTTTGCTGCTCACTGGATGTTTTTTTTTCTCGCACCATTCTGTGTAAACACTAGAGACTGATGAGTGTGAAAATCCCAGGAGATCAGCAGTTTCTGAAATAGTCAAACCAGCCCATCTGGCAGCATCGATCATGCCACAGTCAAAGTCACTGAGATCACACTTTTTCCCCATTCTAATGTTTGATGTGAACATTAACTGAAGCTCTTGACCTGCATCTGCATGATTTTATGCCTTGTGCTGCTGCCACACGATTGGTTGATTAGTTAACTGCATTGAATGTGCAGGGGTACCAGTGCCAACACTTCCTATTAAAGTGGCCGATATATAAGAATTCAAAGAAAACCCTTTTATAAGCAGTTGTGGCAGTGTCAAAGTCTCTCTCTCTCACAATGTATGTATATCAGCTAAATATACAGAGTATGTGTGCTAGCTTACACACACACACACACACACAAAACTACCAGTTAAATACGGTAGAAGAGCTGCGGAATATACTCAACAATCAGTAGCTGATCTCCTTAAGTAAAAAGTCTTTTCAGTACATAAAGAAGGTAAAGATGTTCATTATTGGTGTCTGAACAGGGAGCTTACCAAAGAGGTACTTAAAAATTTTTTCACTCAGTGCTCGGCTCATTTTCATGAAGTCAGCAAGGCCATTGAAATATTCTCTGCATGGGATCCAGGCTGGCTCATCTGAACCCTCTTGAGCTTGGCACGGATAGTAAAGTCTGAAGAAGGTTCCCTGTGAATGCATGAATATCTGCTTTGAAAAGTAATCCAGTCATATACACCAAATGGCCAAAAGTATGTGGACACCTGACCATCATACCCATATGTGCTTGTTGAACTCGAGTCAAGATCAAGGAAAGTGTCAAGTGGCTTGTTTGAATGACTCCCAGTAACAATTAAAAAATAGTAGCACACAAAATCCTTTGTATTTAGCACAATATATCTAATAATAATTTTTCAAACAAATGAAAAAAAAAAAAAAAAAAAAAAAAGGTGAGGTTTTTCAGAACCCCATTTGTAAATCCACCAATCCCATGTGGGGGTTAGGGACCTATTCACTAACACTCAGCCTTAACCATTGAGCTACCACTGCCCATTTAGTGGGAGAAACTAGGACTCTCAAAAAGAAAGCAAGGTTAGCACATGTTCCCACTCATAACAGAGGTGCATGAATGATCACTAACCTGATTCTAGGCTGTACCGGATCAAAGGTCAAAGTTCACTTTAGCTCAGAAATATAATAATTATTATTATAATAAAAAAAAACAATCAAAACTGCTTTTTACTTTTATGCTTTTATGAATGTGCGTGTGTGTGTGTGTGTGTGTGTGTGCGTGTGCACATGGTACCCAGTGATGGACCGGTGTCTTATCCAGGGTATAAACAGCATGTTTACTATAATCTTGTGACTTTAGTAATATTGATTTTGTTGTGTTGTTTGAAACTCACTCTTGGTATATGCTAATTTGTTGTCTCAGGTATGTAATCAAGCATAGTTTCAGTCTCTCTTATGGTGTGAATTTTGGGCAGGGCTTACTAAGCTATATTGAAGGTGTATCCAGCTCAGTACATTTTTCTATCTTAGATGTCTTCTCTGCTGGTAAGGTAGGATTCTATTTCTTGTGTACCATCTGCTTGGCCTTGTTGGACCAAGTCTTCTGACGAACTTTTGATTTTGTAGTCGAACTTTCCTGACCTCACTCCAGCACACAACTACACCAACTATTCAGCTCTCTCCCCCACTTGCCACAACCTCCACTCTATTGCTCCTTGCTCCATCGCTTCCAGAACCTGACTAGTTTTCCTCTCTACCTGAAATTAGCCACCAACACTTTCACTTTTTTTTCACTCTTCAGTTTCCTCATCCATGGATCTCTTTAGTCCTCTAGCTTCTAACCCTAGGAAGTCTTCTCATCCTGCTCATTCTCTCTCAGGTGTGTTACACAGCAATCAGAGAGAATTAAGAGCAGCTGAGAGAAAGTAGAGGAATCCACAGCCTGATACTGATCTCCTCTCATATCCCTCTCTCTTGTCCAAATTCACACTTGAAAGCTGGTAAGACCTCCTTCTACAAAGGAAAGATAGATGCTCCTGCACATGATCCTTGCAAGCTCCACAACATCTTTTTTCTTTTTTTTTTTCACTTCTTAACCTGCCACCTTGTCCTTCACCCTCCATCCTGACTGCTGAAACCCACTTGGGATACCGCAACTACAAACATACTGCATCAGCAACTCCTGCAACTATCACTTCCCTCATTTCTTTCTAAAATCTTTGAATGCAATGTGTACAATCAACTGCCTCTATGTCTCACCCAGAACAACCTCCAAGAACCACTCCATAGAAATTACCCTTGTGGCCATTCCTGAGAAGCTTCATGCAACTAAATCAAAGCCAAACTGTCCTCGAACTTTCAGCAGCCTTCAACACAGTTAATCACAAGATTCTCTTGTCCAGCCTCATGAGTCTTTGAGTTCATGACACAGCATGGCAACGGTTTGCTTTGTACCTGAAAGGACGGTCATATAGGGTGACACAGAGAAGATCCACATCTGCCCCATGCAGACTCTCCAATGGTGTCTCACAAGGCTTAGTGCTGGGTCTTTGTCTGCTCTCCCTCTATTTTGGTGAGGTTATATTCTCTCTTGTTGAGGTTATATCCTTCACACCACTGCTACGCTGATGACACTCAACTCATCCTCTCCTTTCCTCACTCAGACACTCATGTTTCTGCACAGATCTCAGCATTCCAGCAGAACTGAGCTACTGTACATCTGTGGAGATGCATCTCCACGTCAAGCTCTTGTGATCTCCGGAGACAACTCTCAGATCTTACCATCTATCACTGCACTCAACCTTGGGGTAACCATAGACAACCAAATGTCCTTCTCACTTCACATTGCTAAACTAATCGCTCATGCAAGCTTCTCCTCTACATCATTAGGCGGATCTGGCCATTTCTATCCACAGAGGCAGCTCAGGTGCTTGTTCCCTTGTCATTTCGAGACTGGACTACTGCAACTCACTCTTGACATGTCTGCCTCAGTGTGCCATACGACCCCTGCAACTGATCCAGAATGCAGTTGCATGATTTGTTTTCAACCTTTCAAGTTCTCCCACACCACCCCATTGCTACACTCTCTCCACTGGATCCTTTAGCTGCCTGCGTCAGATTAAAAACAATGTTGCTTGCCTACAAAGCCAAAAATGGACCAGGATCCACCTACATAAAAGCACTTATCACACCCCTCTCTGCACCACACTCCCTCCAAGCCTATAGCACTGGTCGATTGGACCCACCATCTCTCAGGGTACAAGGGAGACATGCATGAAGGCTCCTCTCTGTTATGGCACCAGGTGGTGGAACAAATTTCCCCTGGCTGTCCAAACAGCTGAGTCACTGGCTGGCTTCAAACAAAGACTAAGGACCTAACTCTTCATCAAGCACTTAAATTAGCACTTTGTTATTTATTTATTTTAGAAAATCATTGTCTTGTGGTTTTTAAACTGTACCAACTTCCCCAACAGGTACAGATTGATGGTACTCTTATTCCCTGACCTAGTGAACACTTCTGTAAGTGTCATAAAATGTGAAATGTAAATGCTTAACATATTGAACCAATAGCAATTACTAAAGAAATTACCAATAACCTTTACTAAAGACACATGGTGAACACAGAGCAAAATGTTTTTAATGGCCATCATTCTCTCTCTTCTTGCATTCATACACATGTTCATCTTTTTCAAGCTATCTGCATAATAGCTTGTGAATACAGTCGGAGCTACAGGTGAACCAGTCCTCCAAAGCTGGTGATAGTGTCATACTAATTTCAAAAGTTATTCAGTCAGCTATGAGTATGCTGTATGCGTTTCCACCTCTACTGTTAATCCTGTCAACATTACAGAGTTTGAAGGTCAGGTCAACGAGGGTCAGCAAGACCCTGGTTTCTTCTGTTAATCTTGCTGATGGACAAGACACTTTGGCAGCTTCCCCTTTGACAAAATCTGCTGTCTCGGTTAGACAGCACGGTCTGGCACCTATTGGAATGGCCTCTCGGACTTAGGCACAGGCCAAAGATTGTGTTCCATCAGTCCACAAAATAAATGCAGATCAGATCCAGTGTCATCCGACAGATGACATCCGACCGGTGTAAAAAGTCCCAGTCTTCCTGCTGGAACTGCAGGCGATAAATATACTTTGCATATGCTGGTGGCCAGATGGTACGGGGGGTAACCTTGTGGCCAAATCAAACCTCCACTCTTCTGGTAAAGCTTTCCACTAGATTTTGGAGCTTGGCTGTGGGGATTTGCCCATTTAGCCACAATAGTATTTAAATATAATTTAAATATATCCCTCATGAGCAAGCCAGAGGCGATGGTGGCAAGGAAAAACTCTCTGGAGTGACAAGAGGAACAGCTACAACAGTTAACCACACAATTTGCATGGTTTTGCAATAGTCTGTGATGGACTGTTTCATATGTCACATCATTAATGAAAAAGTGTCACTTCCACTTTAAAACTCAGAACAAAAACATTTAAAACTATACAAGCCCCTTTCATACTATATAAGCAAAGGACTTTCATGGCCACAAACACTGTGTATGTGATGCTGAGAAACTGCTATATATACACACTATGTGGCCAAATATATGTGGACACCTGACCATCTCACCCATATTTGGTTCTTCCCCCAACTGTTGTCACAAAGTTGGATGCACACAAAAAGCATATATGGGTGTGATGGACAGGTGCACA